>NC_080671.1:237497428-237785928 GCF_030247195.1 Topomyia yanbarensis | reverse complement strand
TTAATGAAACTGAGTTGGGTTCTCGCCAAACAGCGGTGGTGTGAGCGAACCCGAAATATATTTCAGGTTGGAACCCAACCCGGTTTTCAGTTCAGTGGCGCATAACCTAGGTTGGAAACTGGCTTCAAACAAATGGTTTGACAGCAGTTAGGTCCGAAATTGAGTTAGTTTCTGCTTCAAGCGAAAACGACATCAATAAGCTGCTTCTTCTTCTTCTTCTTTTTGATTGAGCTGTCCTATAGCTCGTAAGGGCCAGTTGCGTCGACTATATGCCCTGCAGTACTTTTGCTTTTAGCATTACAAATTGAGCATGGCTCTTTTACAAAAATCTACAATTTCTTCCAGAGCTTTGGTATTTTCTTACTCATCACATGTTTAAACATCTCCGTCATGTTTCTATAGCATCCGTCGAATTCATATTCACTTCGCAGTGTTCCATATTTAGGGCAGTGTAGTATTAAGTGCTCTGCACTTTCGTCTTCCTCACATAAATCACAGTTTGGATCTTTGACAATCTTCATTTTGTGCAACCAATAATTGGAATAATCATGGCCACTGATAAGCCTGTTTAGGAGTCTGACTTGTTTAGCGCACATATCCAGTCCTGTGAACCATGGCTAGTAGCCGAATTTTTCAAATATTTCAAAGAATTTTCGTCCCTTTTCTCTTGAGTACTCTTGGTACCATTTATTTGTCACTTCGGATTTCCTTTTTTTTAAATAGTATAATGCATCTTTTAGTAGCTGCGGATTCTTGGCTACTGTGAACGGTCTGGTTAACCCATTTTTGGCTAATTTATCTGCAATTTTGTTTCCGTGTATGTTTGTGTGTGAAGGGATCCATTGAAAATCGGTGTTCTAGTTCTGCGCCGTTTCTAATATTCGCACGATGACGCTTTCTCCTTTGCCTTCTGCCATGACGTTGCTCATCATAATTAATGATGATTTAGAATCCGTATAAATAACATAGTTTGCCAGCTGTTGATTTTCAATGATCCGTGTAGCTTCTAATATGGCTAGCAGCTCCGCCGATATAATACTGGTTTCCAATGTTAGTTTTATACTGAATCGTTGTCCGGTATCCTCGACGTAGACTCCGATGGAACATTCATTTCCTTCTTTTGATGCGTCCGTAAAGATCTTACCACGATTGTGATATCTCCCATTCATGGCACCGAGTGCCGCTTGTTTCAGCACTCTATCGTTCAATTCTTTCTTGGCAACCGTTATTCCATCCAAGGTGTGCCTGACTCCCACCGCTCAGTAGGCTGTAAACTTGATTATCGGTGATATCGAATCAAAAATTTCTTGATGTTCTAGATACATTAACTCCATGAATGAAAATTTGTCGTCGCTTATTTCATCTCGATCTTGTACCTTTATTGCCTTTAATTGTTTTGCTACGATGTTGTTCCTTGCCATAGTTCGACTTATTTCTCTGGCCGTGACATATTCTAATCTCAGTTTGATTGGATCTTGCCCGCTGATAGCGTGTAGCACATTTATGGGGCTAGATTTTCAAAGTCCGGTCGCTTTCCTCAAGCATTGATTGTTTACGATTTCAAGTTTTCTCAGATTTGATTTGCTGGCGTTGCTGTGTGCTGTGCAGCCGTATTCCGCAACGCTCCGAATCAATGCTTCATAAAGTCTTAACGATACCTGTGGGTGGCTTCCGTGCTTGACTCCCGAGAGTACTTTTAACATGTTCTGCCTGTCCCTCAGTTTTTCACCCATTTGTCTAAGATGGGCTCCAAAATTTAACGATTGATCGATGTGGACTCCCAGTAGCTTTAGTTTTTTAAACCGTTTCGACGTCAATCCCGTTGATTTTGAGTGTTAGTTGTTTGTTATTGGCTTGAAACAAGATGGCCTTCGTCTTTTGCGTATTTATTTTGAAGTTCAGCTCATCAGCACTGGTCTGAAAACGATCTAGGTATACTTGCGCCTTGTTATTGACCTCTGTGAGATTCTTGGCTTTCACAAGAACTCCGAAATCATCGGCGAACTGGACTAGCACCACGTCCTCGATTGCAATGCTATGCAATCCGAGTGTGTAAATGTTGAATAAGGTTGGCGACATGACGTCACCCCGTCACTTACAATTCTTTCGATGGTTTCACTTCTCATACTCAATTGCAATGTTCGGTTTTTTCAGGAAAGAGTCGACCCAAATTTGAATTTCGTTTGGAACCTTCAGTTTAGACATTATCTTGCCTAGCTTGTCCGTTTTAACTGCATTGAATGCGTTTGACAGATCAATTGACACGAGGGCAAAGACCTTTCCTTCTCTCTTCGCCTTCTTAATCTCGTTGATCAGGTACGACACGCACGTGGTCGTGGACATGTGGTGCCTGAACCCGAATGATGTCGCCGGAAGAATATTGTTTTCCTCTAGAAAAAGTTTAAGCATGTTTAAAACCGCTGTGTTTGCCACTTTTGTAATAGTCGGTACAAGAGATATTGGCCGTTTTCCCTTCGGTATTGATTGATCTCGTCCGGGTTTTGGTATTGGTACTACTTTAATTACTTTTAACTCGTCGCTTAACGATCCTCTGAACCACATTTTGTTCAGATCCTCAATGATTGTATCTGTAACGGCCAGGCTTAAATGAGCCAAGGTTTCGTAGGAGATAAGATCTACTCCTGGAGCTGGTTTTTTCTTTTTGGTTGCCACAATGTTTCTCCATTTTTCACTAGTGAATAAGGGATAGTCGACTATCTTTCGGTAGCTTGTATTCTGTACAGCATTATGTCTCTCGAAGTGTGTATCTAAGAACCGTTCAACCGCTTCTCTGTCGTCGTGCAATATGTTATTTTCCTTTCTTCTTTTTTTGTGGCCTGTTATCCTTCCCACTTTTTGCCAAAGCTCGTTGGACGTGGAGAAGGGACTGATCTCACCTGGTAATGCCTCGAATTTCTTGTGTATTTCTTGCCGTTTGAGCCTTTGGAATACTGCTGCCTTCTTTTTATACGTTATGAGGTTTTCCTGGCTTGATATGCGGTTGAACAGCCGTCGAGCTTGAGTTTTGTCTCTCCACGCTAGATCAACTTCCGCCGACCACCAATATTTCGGCGTTCGCTTGGTTTTAAATGTGTTTCTTTTGACGATGTCCATGTTCAGCTTTGTTAGATCCGCTACTCGCTTCACTTCAGATGAATCCAGTGCGGCAATATTTCGCAATACCTCTCGACGATTGATGTATACTTGTGAGCTGATTTTTTCGCTATGTCCTAGTGATAGTTTGATCGCCATGTGTTGGCTTCCTATGCTCCAATCTGTAGTCGTCCAGCTGATGTTCTGGTACATATCCGGTGTGCATAGGGTGAGGTCTATAGCGCTCGCCCTTCTATCCATCTGTATAGGCATGAATGTTGCCGATCCGTCGTTGCATATGATCAAGTGGGCAGCATCTATGATTTCTGCTAGGATTTTTCCTCTGCTATCACACCGTTCATCTGCAGGATGATGGGCGTTGAAATCCCCTCCAACTATAATGTTGCGAAATTGATCCGTAAATTCTATAAGCGCCTTGGAGTCCTTTTCAAAAGCATCCACTGTAATCGATGGACTGATATAAACAGACAGTACAGTTATTTTTTTGGAAGTATCTCAATGCATATTGCTTGGGTCATATTTGAAGTAATGGGTAGTGTGTGTGTAGTAAAGTTGAATTTGGTCGAAACCAATATCGCGGCTCCTCCGTATCCATCGCGTCTGAAATTAGTGATTGTATGGTATCCGGTGATTTTGTACTTGTTTGTATTTTCATATTCTTCATTCGTCCAAACCTCTGAGAGTATTCCTATATCCATTTCCTTTTCGCTCAATATTCGGTGTATTTCAGCCTTGTTTTTGCTCAAACTCTGAACATTACATTGAAGTATTTTTAAAGCCATTTTTTCTTATTTTTTTTTGCTTTTTTTTTGGTTTATATCTCAAATTCAGTATCGTACTCGTCGGCATGTTGTATTACCATTTGTGCCAAGTCGAAATATTTGTTCGTGCATTCGTTGAAGTGGGCTTTTGCAGCCTCATCATTTCCCAATTTGGTAACATAATCTGTGTAAAAGTTTAGTTGATCTGCATGCCGCTTTTCTTCAGCAACTTTGATTTTAGCTAGTGCTTTTGCTTCCATCTCTTCGCGAGCTTGCTTCAAAGCCTTTTCCCATTTTTCTTGCTGCCCCACGGCATGTATGTTGTTCAGACCTGCTCCAACGTTTACGGTATTACTGCACGGCGAAATAAGCTTGTCGCGCTCCTCCGTGGTCCGCTGCGCCTTAGTCCCCTATGTCTTGTGCTCTACATACTCGTATTTTTGTCGTTTTCCATTAGTTTTTGTCTTCTGTTGGTCCTTTTTGTCCTTATCGATCTCGATTGCGGCTTTGACTGCTTTCTGTTCCTGGTTTGTTTTTATCCACTCTTCTCTCAGTGGATTTTTCCATTTGAAGGTTCCGCTCGCCATGTTCGCAAAAGATTCTGTGATCGTCGGGTATTCCTCCACGTGGTTCAATGGCTCGTACACGTTTTCCGACACCATCGGGACGATTTCGCGAGCTTCTGTGTATGTAATGTTCCTCTTCGCCATTAGTCCTTTTATTTTCCTTTGTCGTTGTCTTTCCGGACATTGAGTGTCATCGGATGTATGATTCATTGATTTACAGTTTGCACATTTGAGTTGCTTTTGGCATCGGGCATACTCTTCATTTGTTTCGTGTTGCTCCGTACATTTTTCACACCGTCGACGACCTTTGCAGTTGGTTTCTCGGTGGTTAACTCTCAAACAATTTTTGCATATTATCACGTTTTGGTAGAAGGGACGTACAGTGCTTTTGCAGCAAAAGAGTCGTACGTAGTCTGGAAGCTAGTTGGCTCTAAATGACACACTGATCCGTGTCGTTGGTAATTTCTCTGATGTTCTAGTTAACCGCCGAACTCCTAAAATTGGGAGATCGCAATCTATGCCTTCCAATATTTCTTTTTCGGTGATGTTTTCAGGGATTCCGGAAATTACGCCAGTGATTGCGATAAGATGTCTTGGCACGTAGGCCCGATAAGGTGAATTTTTCTCGTTAAGCGCTTCAACCATTTCATTAGCCTTATTATAACTGCTTAGGTAAACCATGATTCGACGTGCTCCAGTGTATTTCATATCTGTAACATACTTCCTAAATTCTGCATGGTTTCGAAGCAACAAACCCACGGTGTATTTATTAATCTTGCTGTCCTTGTTTTTCATCTCTATGTAAACCCTGTACGGCGCACTGTCTTTGTATGTGTAAGCGAAATTTTCACGTATTGTAGCTCCTGCGTTTGTACCGTTCTTGTTTTTCGTTTCGTCAGTTTTCTGCTGCATTCCACTTGCGCCTTCTTGTGATTCTTCTGAAACATTATCCGACCGTATATTCTGTATTTCATCTCCCCAGGGCGGGTCCGGGGGATTTTCCATCCCCATCATCTCCCTATTCTTCTCTTCGTCTTCTTTTTGGAATTCTTCTTTGTTATTACTTTCTTTTTTGCGAAAATCAATATGGCGTCTCTTTCGCCGGCGAATTTTTCACTTTTTAATTTTCTTTTTTTCTCCACTAGCCGGCTTTTTCCGCGCATTCACTTCACTTTCACGATAAGTAAACGTAAATCTGAAACTCTCCACTACCGGTACGCAACGTACAAAACTAGCAGCGACAAGATAAAACGTCCGTCTCGATTGAAAATAGACTTGCGAATGAATAAGCTGCTTGAAAGGTGTTTTTTGGTACTTTCCATTCTTCCCAAACTTTTTTTTAAACTCTTTACTGCAGGCTCCACACATAAAATAGTTGTTATGACTTTTGTGTGACATTGACACCACTCAAAACTAATGTCCTTTATTAAAAAGGTTGGCGAGGTTGTACTAGATTTTCATCCGAGTAACATACGCAGAAAATTGGATCAGTTTTGTATACTACGTATCTGCTCATGTCAACCGAAATGGAAACAACATGAACAAAGTAAATTGCCAAAGATGTTCGGCACAAACATTAATTTTGTACAAAGCTTATCCTAAACTTAAGGCTACCTAAAACGCTACTGAAATACAATTCATATTTGAACTATTTTGAAGTGTAAACCTAATCGCTAATAATAATATTCTAGTGTCAGTCAAATTAACCACCATACAACTAGAATTCAAATCGTTTTGCCAGCTACTCAGTCTGTGCAATTCAAGACGAGTACTACTAAATATACTGGTTGTGTGCAGCAGGTAGAAAATGTGCGAAGTGAGAGAGGAGTGAAACCATCGTCGCGATCACAGCTGATCACGGTGATACCTAGAACGTTGTTTGTATATTGTCAGTTGAAAATAAATCTGGTGGAGGAAGGTCGATCTTTCCGATCTCGGACTGAAAGTTTTACTTTACTTTAATTAAAAAAAAACAATGAAAAGCCGTTGGTAGTTTTGCTTTTGCCTAAGTTGGCAGGCATTAAATTTTGGTGTGTTTCGGTACGGTGAGCCATAGTGCGATTTTGGCAAAGTCCCCAAGCGAAGGGTGGACTGTAGTTTGCAGTGCGCGGTAAAAACTTTGTTGCATTAGTTCAATAGCGAAAAGTGAACGCATAGTTGCGGTGTTTCTTCGCGGTGATCGCACAGGAAGAGCGATCAATAGACTAAGTCGGCCAAACTGAAGAAAACAGTGAGTTGTTTGCCGAACTTAACACTATTTGTTGCTATTGAATAACGCAGCAAGTCCTTCGGTGGCCGCCAAAGTTCATGCCCGAACAATAGGTATTTTCAGTTCTTTTTGGTACTGCTTTTAAAAAAATATATTTTTAAATTGAAATATGAAATTTTGCAAATAGGACATTGCCAAATTTACAATGAAAAACTGATTTTGTCTGCTTCCGATTTCGTCTATCCCCGATAATGTCAGCTTTTTAATCCGATTTTGTCAGCCTCATACGAAATTATGTTTGATGGGCTCCAGCAGGCGAATCGAGTCAAATTAGGGTAAATCCTTTCTCGAGCTTGTTTTTCTTGCCTTAAAGATACAAAATATGCAAAAAAATCAATTTATTTAAAACTCTGCAATGTTATACCCCCTAAGGGAAATTTATACCATATAATCAGAAAGAGTTCTTTGGCTACGTCTAGGGACTATAAAAATATTTTAGCAGCTTCGGTCTATTAAAAAGAGAGAGAAAAATATGTACTAATTTTGTCAGCCTAAAATAAACAAAGGGGATGATAAAACGGATCTTCGCTGTATATGGATAAATCCGCGCAAAGTGACAAAAAAACCAAAACTTGAAATGGACCTTCACGGATTAAAACCAATTTTAAAGAAATTGTTAATCTGGAACCAATATATAATATCCCAAATTATTGTGTCGATTGAACCACCCCTCGCTCCATGTGAACACTCCAAATTATAACAAATTGTTTAAAAAATTGTTTATTTTTCTGATTATATCTCTGGCACTGTTTCACTAGAATCAATCAGCGAGATGCTTTTTGAAGGAAATTGTTCAAGGAATCTAGAAAAAATACCAGTTTTAAAGGGCAGTGTTGCCAAATATGCGTCAGTTTCAAAACTTAAAGTTAATTTTTCTCGCATTACATATATTGTATCCCGATCAGAAAGAAATAAAAAAATTATTACATACTGTGTTACTTTGTTATGATAAATACATGATAAATGTTATGATGTTATGATAAATACAGTGATAAATACTGCTGAGATAGCGATCCAACAAAAAAGGCGAGGTATTCGATACTGTGCGTTAGTGACACTTGACGTGAAGAACGCATTCAACAGCGCAAGCTGGGATGCCATCGCGCTCTCGTTACACCGGCTTAGCCTACCGGTGGGTCTGTACCGGATCCTGGAAAGTTACTTCCAAAACCGCGTACTGCTATACGAGACCGATGCCGGTCAGAAAAGGGTTCCGATTACCGCCGGAGTCCCGCAGGGCTCGATCCTAGGCCCAGTGCTATGGAACCTCATGTATGACGGGGTTCTGAGACTGAAGTTCCCTCCTGGGGTCAAGATCGTCGGCTTTGCCGACGACGTAACCTTGGAGGTCTACGGGGAGTCAATTCCTGAGGTAGAACTAACCGCAGAACACGCGATTAGCACGGTGGAGGAATGGATGAGCGCGAAAGGCCTGGAGCTCGCTCATCATAAGACGGAGGTAGTTATCGTCAACAACCGCAAGTCGGCACAACATGCAGTTACCATGTGGGAGAAGTCGCGATCACTTCACAGCGAAGTCTGAAGTCTCTCGGAGTCATTATAGACGACAAGCTGACCTTCGGCAGCCATGTTAACTATACGTGCAAGAGAGCGTCGACTGCTGTTGCGGCTCTATCGAGAATGATGTCCAACAGCTCAAAGGTGTGCGCCAGTAGACGTAGGTTACTGGCAGGCGTTGCCGTATCTATCCTCAGGTACGGCGGCCCGTCATAGTCAAGAGCACTGAGGGTAACCAGTTACCTACAGAAACTGGAGAGCACCTACCGCGTGATGTGCCTCAGAGTGATATCTGCCTACCGCACAGTATCACACGATGCATCCTGCGTGATAGCGAGCATGATGCCAGTCGGGCTGGTCATTCGGGAAGATGAGGAGTGCTTTGAGCTACGTGGAAATAGAGGAGCCCGCGAGCGCACCAGGGTGACCTCGGTCGCCAGATGGCAGCGTGAGTGGGACAACTCCTCGAAAGGTAGGTGGACCCACCGGCTGATACCTAGCATATCGAGCTGGGTGGGAAGACCCCATGGGGAAGTTCACTTCCACCTGACACAATTCCTGTCAGGCCATGGCTGTTTCCGTCAGTACCTCCACAGGTTCGGGTACGCGGAGGTCCCAGTCTGCCCGGACTGCCCAGGTGTAGATGAAACTGCCGAACACATACTGTTCGTATGTCATCGGTTCGACGTCGAAAGAAGAGCAATGCTTGACGTCTGTGGCTGGGACACAACCCCTGATACCCTTATTCAGCGGATGTGTCAATCGGTGGAGAAGTGGAACGTAGTCTCGGCTGCTACCATCCAGATTGCCAGTAGGCTACAGGTAATCTGGCGAACCGAGCAACAGACGACGGGCACGGCTAACTAGTGATTGGTTAGCTGGAGCGAAAAAGGCCAAGCGCAAAAAAGGGAGAGAATGGTCTGTTCATGCCGAGGCAGGTTTGGCGCAGCGAATGGCAACCGCGTAAGGGGTAAACCCAGCCACCCCGAAGCAAGACAGAAGAGTGAGTGTATAGGCGTATAAGTGGACTGCCTCATGCCAAGACGGGAGGGTCGTAGCGTAGTATGCTGGAACTTAGCTATCGATGCCTCATGGCGTGGCAGAGGAGTGAAAGGGTGAGCATCCAAGTCAGTCTCACACGGCATGTTAAGGGTGAGCATAAAAGTCAGCCTCACAGGTTGGTAGAGGCTAGCACAAAAGTCAGCCTAGCAAGGAATGAAAAAGGTGAGCACACAAGTCAGCCTCGCATGGTATGTCAGAAGTGGGGCCTAAGAAAAATGTCCCACATGGGATGCCAGGGGGAGTGACAAAGGGCAATAGAGTGGCACGATTGAGAGTGAATCAGGTGATAGGGTGAGCACCCAAGTCAGCCTCACATGGTATGGGTAGGGCGAGCACAAAAGTAAGCCTAGCAAGGAATGAGTAAGGTGAGCACACAAGTCAGCCTCGCATGGAACGTAAAAGGTGAGCACAAAAGTCAGCCTCATATGGGAGTGTTTGAGAGTGAATCAAAGTGCGATTGAGAGAGCACCCAAGTAAGCCTCATACAGGATGTATGATCGCGTGAGTGAGAGTGAATGAGTACATTTAGTACAGCCATCCCCCCAGAAGTAATACCGAGAGGTAGTTCCTGGGAGGAATGATGGCGGAGCCCAATGGAGTTTGGTCGGTATTAATGGCTGGTCACCATTCGAGCCCTACACGCCCCCTGTGCACCCCGTGTGGTAGATTGGACCCTACCAATAGCACGTGTACTGGGCTAGGACATAAAGGTCTTCTCCATTGTAAAAAAAAATTAAAAAAAAGAAGTTGTGTAATAACTCTGGTCTCGTTAGTTGGGAAAATAACAGAAAACATAACAGAAATTCTTCTAGTATATATCAAAAATGTGACAACCTGTGATAGGCTTCTATCAGAATTATAACAAATTTTGTTAGGCTCTCCCACGGCCAATATAGCTTGTATTACCTATTGTATAGTATCAACAAATTTAGCGTGCAGGTCTAAAAATAGAAGAGAATAGAAAAATATAGCATACATTAAGGCGTTTTTGTTTGGCAGCAAAAAGCTTCATGTAGCAAAAGCTTTTTATAGTTTGGTCAAATGATTGCATACATGCTGGCTGATGGTTATTACGAATATATGACAACACTGATGGTTATTTGTGGATTATAGCGATTTGAACCTGGGTTTTCTGAGTTTTATGTGGATGTTTCCTGCATGAACCAACGACGTTGCTTTCGACTGATGTTTAATGTTAGCATAATATTCCTCGCATCCGTCAAGGGCAATTATAGATGCATCTTGTTTCCAGAACGCACACATTGAACTTTGCCAAAGCCTAAGGGCTGTTTGTTTTCCTTGTGTCATACGCTTTGTTTTCATGCAGTTTTTCTCACTACTACAGCTGCCTATATTACGATAGACTGAAAAAAAGATTGCAGATTAGGAAAGTGGGCTATTTTTAGATTCTGAATAGTGCACTTCGGTGCTTCTCTTGTACTCTAACATGTTTTACACGATTTCTAGTAATAATGTCGATGCGATATGGCAACATTGAGCGGATAATTTACGTACATTATGTAACGGAGAATACGACGAATGTTATTTATGATTCCGAATAGATTCCAAAAAACAAATACCATAGTTTTGAGGTTTGATTTTTGTAACTTCAAGAGGTTTTGTTATTAGCACTTTTAATATGTGGAAGATTAAGCAAACCAGTACAATTATCTCAACTTAATAAATTCCTAGAAATACAAATCTTTTACGGTAGCGCAATCTATCAACTGCGAATATTATAACAGATAATCAGAAAATTCGAGATATTGTTGAGGATTCTTCGGTGTGGCGAATGGTAGAATATTTTATGTTTTTCTAAAATGCATTTTCCATTCCAAATTTTATTATTTTTAAGGGGAATTAAATATTTTCAAGTTTTTAGCTACTTCAAGCATTATTTAAAACACATTTACATTGTAACAGCGAACAATAATACCAGCTGGGATATGTATATAATCAGAGATTTCCAAGCCATTTTGAAATAATTATAGCTTTATGCAGCATACTCACAAATATTAATCTTTCAACAATTTGAACAGGTCGCCTTATTTTGTTTTAACTTTCTACAAAATAAATCAAGTATCTTGATTATTACGAAAATTTGTTAGCTCGATGATTTTTTAAGGGGAACGAAAACCATCGAATACAGCGGAAATATTAGAACATTGCGCATTCAGAGCAATTGTCAGTTCAACCGTAAAATGTCAAACTTATCTTACGTGGAATGAAAAGATACAACAATCAAGCAAAGTCAAACATTTTTTTTGCGAAGTTTAAATAAAAAAATACAATGCTTTGGTAGTTCGGAGAACGCACAAACTGGCCAATTTTAACTGTTTATGAAAACCCGCATAAATTGGAGAAATCGGACTGAACATCCTCGAAGATCCTCAAAATACATAACGATATTGTAGAAATCAGTATACATCAGAAAGTTTTTAAGCTCTGAAAATTCGTTTTTGCAATATACACAATCGGTTAAAAGAAAACTAATTATATAACCATTTGACTAAGCCATAACAAATAGTTTAAAAATGCTTTTTTATTTCAATTCGCGTTTTATTATTTCATTTGGAGTGCTTGATACTTCCTGCATCTTTTTCAAAATAACTTTTATATGAAAATTATAATCTTTAGATTATCTTGTTGATAACTTTACGATTCCAAATTTTTTGAATGAAGGCGTTGAAATCATTAGCCCCATATTCGAAATTGTGTGTCAGACGAGTGTCTCAGAAAATAAATAATCTCTTAATCAAAATGCAACCAAGTACGTCAAACACCTTACTGACAAGTTTTCCGACCACTTACATCTAAAACCTCGAAAATTTGCTTTAAAAAGCTTAATAACGATGCATGAAAAGAGACTTCAGCGTATTAGTAAATTGACGGTCTTTTGTGTAATGTAACAATCATTCACAGTTGATTGTTTGATTTGTTTATTGGGACTTTAACCATATGGTCATTTGCCCGCTTTACAGTTTACCGTTAGCGTTCAAAGATAATTGTGAAAGAACATATGTATAACTTATTATAACATCATCGTTATATGCGTATATTAATATCATATTAGCAGTTCAATGATATCACCAGAAGATATAATCTTGATATATGTTTGCTCGCCTTGCTGATTGGGATATCACAAAGATAACACAGTGAGTAATAAATATCAACATGAGATATAAATTTGATAGCTTTCTGTTATGTCGTTCTGATCGGGATACTGCAAGCATTTGTGACACATAAAATATCAGTATACCGACTTTGCTCGACCGGTTTCAGGCACTCTCTTAGGATATTGATTACATGCTTCTCAGGATTCTGTTTGGATCCTTTTCAGTATTCTGATCGGATTCCAATGGAATCTATCTCATAATTTAGATTGAATGCCTGTCCGTATTTCTCTGTTTTGTTGTCCGTATTTCTACGTTTTGATGCAGGATTCTAGAGAAAAACTTCTCAGTCAGCAGTCTGGTGGAATCCTTCTCAAGATAGAATTATACTGAAGATCATGATTTATTCAAGCTACTGATAGTCGATAGAATCATGCTCATATTTACAATGAAATCCTGTGTAAAATTCTGATGAATATCCTGCCCAGAGTTTCAGTAAAATTTGAAACAATATTGCTCTTCTTCCATTATCCCTTGCAACATTGTGATGAAATTTTGACGTTATGTAGCTCTTGATTTCAATTAAATCCTGCTCAGATTCTAATGGCATCCTTAACCCCTTCACGAGGGGCTAGTATTTTCGATTCAGGCTAACGTATTGAGAGACGTATTTGTGCATTTTTCACGAAATGACACTTTTTTTTGTGTATTGATGAGTATTGATTTTTTTTATAATAGTTACGTATTAGCGAATTAAAAACGTATTTGTGTATTGTTCACGAAATGCAATGTATTATGCGTATTGGTGAATTAATTCATAATTCTTATGGATTAGTGTACTAAAACGTACAATTGTATGCACACATAGTATTTTTGTTGAATAATCAATTGAAACCGATGTTACTGAATTTTGACGTTTAAATGTTATTGTAGAATGCAAGTAGAATAATTTCATAAACGCAAATAATAAAATTAGTACAAATGGAATTACTAGTGATTTTTCAAGATTAAAGAACAATTAAGCATTATGAAAATTTTATTATTTAGAGAATTAGTGACTTCTTCAGTTTGCTTCTACTGGTGAGAAGTAGGAAGCGGGGAGATTTACCAGATATGCTGCTATTGTTGAACTAAGGCTGATGAACATGTAATTGAAGTAACCTTTATCTTTAGTTTGGTGAAAACTAATTAGGCTTGCTGAATTCTAATTAGGTTTACCCAATGGTATTTTTTTAGCAACGCGGTATTATATTTAATCACTGCAGTATTATCTAAATTTATTTCAAAAATTGAGATGCTTCTCAGTAAAAATGAGATGCTCCTCAGTAAAATCGGCCGAAATTCCTTGGTTGTACTAGATTCGGTTGTGTCACTAGAGCCTGAATTTTGGCAGAATCCAGCCGGAATTCTAACTGAACTTAGAGTTATGGCTGAACTCATACCTCCAAGCGACGTAATTCGGATTCTTGTGTTTTGTATTATTTTGTTTGTATTATTTTTTTAACCTTAGAATCATTCGCCTCTTTTATGGTTAGAGCAATCTCTTGTGGAAAAATCTCTAACCCTATGTGCGGGGTTGGGAATGGAACCCAGGTGAGCTGCGTACAATCTTGTGTTTTGCATTCTCAATCCATCGAGCGTTGGTTTCGATTCTATTCCCCCAACGAGTGTTGATTTATAATGCAACCTATATATCTAAACAAAATGATCCATCGCAATGCAAACTTCGAACTTGTAAGATTTTAGAGATTCACTATTTAGGGTAAACATTAAACCATTGTTTATGTCGATAAAACTAGGGTTACCAACCGTCCTTATTTTAAAGGACATGTCCTTATTTTCGAGGTTTTTGGAAAGCGTCCTTATTTTACTTCAAATGTCCTTAATCTTAGTCTCAAACCTTGGCATATACAGGGTGGTTCAACATGAAGTTTTTAACAGGGCATTTTCTAGTAGGTAACGGGTACTAACTGCAAACTGTCATGCTATTGTAGTTTAGTATTGTTTGCCATTTCATAATGGAACGACTTACACTGGCTCACCATCTTCAAATTATTCAACTATATTACCAAAATCAGCGATCTGTGGGAAATGTGTTTAATACACTCCGACTATAATATGGTCGACATAATCGGCCAACTGATTCAACTATTCGCCATACAACCAAAAAGTAAGCGTTGTAGTTCTCGTTATTGGATGATTAGTGAACAAATCGACCACATCCAGCACGCAGTGAAGAAAACATAGCGGCGGTGACATCCCCAAGCATTGGAAATCAACATTACTCGAGTAATTAGCCAGATATCACTTGAAATGCTCGAATCCGTCATCAAAAATTGGACCAGTTGAATGGACTACCTAAAGCGCCAACATGGTCAACATTTAAAAGAAATTGTTTTCAAACAATTACTGGCAAAAAATGTTCTTTCGATTGACAAATAAACAATTCGCGATTTACTCCATTTTTCAATTTTTTCACAACAATAAAAAAAAATATCATGACGAATCACTCTGAATTAAATTATTCATTTCAACTTTATTCCAAGAGAATTAATTTCAATTCCTTTCAGCGATTTTTTTTTTGTTAATGCATACTCTCTGCGACTCATGGCAACCAAAATTTGTTTTACTCAGAAGTAACCAAAATTTGTTGGATAGCTCAATATGAGGTTTGGCCAAAGTGGTATCTTCGTTCGGTATTGGTACTATACCATTCTAATTTGTCTCGATTGAGATTCAACGTTCCAAGTCAACCGTTGGAAAATGAGACAGAATTTTTTTTAGAATTCTGGCTCAAGTGACATAACTGGCATAACATTTGGCAGGGATGTCCTTAATTTGCTCTCAGTTCATTTGGTAACCCTAATAAAACGACCGAATGCTTCATCAAAAATTTCCTACTGATGCTGGTAGGAAGTTTCGGATTTACCTATGTTCACGTCCCCTGGGAGTATTTTCAAATCTACGGGATGTTTGTTTTCTTTAAAGATTATGGGATTGTTCCTCTGAATCAAACTAACAAGAATTCTGATTGATTTCTGCCTTCTTGTCATTCTAATGATTCACCGATTCTGAATCCGTTTGCTGGGAGTCCCAATTCCGAGAAAAGTAAACAATCTAGCTTGAAAAAACATACGCTATGTCATAATAAGAAATATACTGAATTAGTTTCATTTGGCATGAAATTAATATAATATTTGTATGGCTTGTATCAACAGTGTATTACTTGACGAATTGGATTGTTATCGACGCATTGAAAAATATTTCCGGTACTAACGTATTTTTGTGTATTAGTGTATTTTCGACGTATTGAAAAATTCTTCCAGAAGTAACGTATTTTTAGTGCATTAATGTATTTTCGACGTATTAAATGTATTAAGGTGTATTGAAGCATTTCTGGTGTATTTTTTCAATTGGGTATTTTCAATTCACTTTGAATGGGAAGTGAACTGCCCCTCGCCCCTTCATGCCCATGTTGTTGATAAACAACCACGTTTTAAAGGGCTCTAACTTTTAGTTCAGACAACGTATCTTCACAACAACAAGTAAGGCCTATAACTGGGACTATTACCTTTCATTTCAGCACTAACAGTTATAAGTATTATCAGTAGCACAGAAATTATTACATTTAGTCTGATTGGTTGCTGCTGAAGCAGTGCTACCAGGGACAGTTTCTGTTGACGGTGAAAAATGAAATTTTATCATATCTTCATAGTCTGGCAATATTATTGAAAACTGATAAAACGTTCTAATTTAGACCTCCTTCGTCTACGTTTTCCATGCAATTAGACTACTGCAAATATTCTAGGAGAATTGTATTGAGCATCGGAAGGTAAATATTGAGCAACTTCTAGTACTGCGAGAGAAGCACCTATCTTGATTAAAACAGGTTTTCTGCGTTTCCTGACGCCAACAGTTCTAAAGATAAATAGTTTTGGAAGCTTATAGGCGGTAGAAAAAAGTTGTTCAAGAAAGGGTTAACCACATTCGGTAGTCACTGGAGGCGATGATAATTCTTGGTATTATTAGATCAAGCAAAGATGGATGCTAAGTTACGTAGCCCTCAGTCAGCAGTACTTCTTGCTGAGCTAGCCGGGAATCCATCATCGACGTAACCTTTGGTAGTCCTTCGCTGGTGCCCACCCAGTTAACCAGGTGTCGTATACAGGTGTCCAACATAAATCGTAGCAGTATCCAAATCGTATCGAAGTCGCATAATGATATGCTAGATGCATAAGCAATATACAAATTTTATCGTTACTAGTGCGTCCTAAAAACTCGTATACAAAACTCGTATACGAGCGTAGAGTTAATCATGCCAGTTCGACGCTATGTCGTAACTAATGTAGAAATACAATCAATTATGACAAAAATTAGCATGTGCTGTATATAGCCTCCACTTTTATCTGTATATCCAATATTTGCACATTTTATTCATCTAAATAGTGCTGTAAATATGATAGTGTAGCTGCATTTCCAAAATATTTATAAAAATGCTTACTGGGTGGCAAACGTGGGTTGGAGAGTTTGCGAAGACTACATGCGTTATGACCACCTGAGAATCCGGTACGACATTGGTCAACGCAATGATGCTATAAGGACAAGGACAAAGATCTCTTTGTGGAAGCACAACGCTCACTCTTCTAACTTGAATGTAGGTTAAAAGAAACTTTAGCTTTGATATGTGACACCATCACGTGAATTATAGTGGAGCCAAGAAACTTATGACCCCCAGCTTACTTATTGACTTTCTTTTTTTTCTAGTATACGAATAATCGAATGATTTACCACGGAAAATCAAAGCTCCAGGGTAATCGAGTTTGAGCTGTATTGCAAAAGACACACCTTATTACAAAGTTTGTCTTACAAATCTTGCGCAAATATCTATATAGAACTGATATATACCTTTAACGCGTTACCAATATAACAATACAATGAAAACCCGTTTTAATCAGTCTCTTGGTTCGGGAAATATTTTTTAGAGGAGCGCCGCCTCTAATTTTTACCTACAATCGGCGGCGGCGGGGCGCACGCCTCTAATATTTTTTTCTTTCTTTTTAATAAATCGAAGCTATTAAAATATTCTTCTATCGTCCCTTGACATAGCCTCCCGAATAGAAATGTACAGTAACAAAACCATGATTTTCACTGTGACAGTACAGTAATTTTACAATAATTTACAGCAAGTTATAGTGTTATGCTACAATACAAAAACAATAAACTTTAGCGTTTTTACAGTAAATTCCAATGTAAAATAGACTTTTACAGAGAAAAAGGGGGGTGGTTATGTATCTTAACATTAAAAAAATCAATTTTTCTCCATACATTTTTTTCTCAAAAACAGTAAAATTTAATGTGAATGCACTGTATCAGTTTTTTGCTGAACAGTGAAATTTATTGTTACATGAAATTTTATTGTAAATCTACTGTGAGAACTTGGCATCGAACAATGTTAAAACAGTAATAACTATAATATTTATTGTTTTATGACTGTTTGTAGGATAAATGCTATTGTAAAATTCTATCCGGGCTTGTAATCCTTTCGGATTATTTTGCAAAAATTTCCCTTAAGGGGGTCTTCCAGCGCAAAAGTTAAAATAAATGATTTTTTGTTTTTTTCTAATTTTGCATCTCTAAGACAAGAAAAATATGCTCCAGAAAGGATATACTATTTTGCCAATTATAGAACCTCGTCCTGCGCATAGTGAAAAAATCATCTTTTTAAAAACAAATCTACTTTGAAAATTTGTTCGACGTCTGTCTCCCTTGCTTAAACATTTGTCAAAAGCCCCTACTGTTTAATATTTGTAATACATTGACAGACCCCAAGCTCATTTCAAATGTCAACAATTGATTTTTATCTTCCAACAACTTGCCCTTCACTATAAAACACTTTCCCAAAAAGTTGAAAACATTCCCAATTAGATACTTCAACAGAGCCTCCTGTGCATTGAAAATGTCCAAAACTATTGTTTTTCGACAGCCCTCAACTTGCCCTTTAATATAAAACTCATAAAAAGTTGAAAAAATTCCATTTTGACACATCGGCGAACCCCCCTGTATATTGAAAATGTCCAAAACTATTGATTTTCAACAGCCCTCAACTTGTCATTCAATATAAAACACTTTCCCATAAAGTTGAAAAAAAATCTATTTTGATGCATCGGCGGGCCCCCCTGTGCATTGAAATTGTTCAAAACTATTTATTTTCAACAGCCCTCGATTTGCCTTTCAATATAAAACACTTTCCCAAAAAGTTGAAAAAAATCAATTTTGACGCATCGGCGGACCCCCCTGTACATTGAAAATGTTTAAAACTATTGATTTTCAACAGCCCTCAACTTGCCCTTCAAAATAAAACACTTTCCAAAAAGTTGAAAAAAATTCCAATTGACACACTGGCGGACCCCCCCTCCGCACTGAAAATGTCCAAAACTATTGATTTTCAACAGCCCTCAACTTGCCTTTCAATATAAAACACTTTCCCAAAAAGTTGAAAAAATTCCATTTTTACACATCGGCGGACCACCCTGTGCATTGGAAATGTCCAAAACTATTGATTTTCAACCAGAGGGGGAACAACTTGACAGCTCCTATACAAATCGTTGAAAACACTTTATTTGGGTCTGTGGGTCTAAAATGGCGGATCAATTTTAATTCAAGAACAATTTCTGAAAAAAGCGTAAACTTGTTCACAGTGAAAATTTTCTTGTTCAATTTTTTTACTTTCGATAATTCATTGTTGAAGACTTTTTGGGCGTTTGGTGTTGTTTTGTTATAAAAATGCATCTTTATTCCGATGCATTATTTTTAAATGATTCATGATTTTTTGGAATCATCAGCATACAAACAAGCGGCGCTTATACTAGTTAGTGAGCACCTTTATTTTGTCTTAAGATATTAGGTAGTAATATTTGTATTGCAATGTAAAAAACACACACAATGATACTGGACTGTTTTGCTCCCTCTCCGATAAAAAATGAACTGTCATCACTTCTGAATTTCGTGGAAACCTTTGCACCGTACATGTCGCAGCACCTATCAGTTAGATGCTATACTGTCAGAAATAAACAGTCGAAGTCAATCCTGCCTTTGTTAAATGCGTGTGAAAAATGATAATCACAAAGCTAAATGTATTTAAAGAATAACGACAAACTTTCGAGAATTGTCATATGCGAAAGATATTTCAAGGGCAATGGGAAAGGAAAAAGTTCACACTAGAAGCGCACTCAAATCAAAACATGCATTTTATATTTTACATTCGGCACAATTTGTAATCCTTAACTTGTTCATATTTATCTTAAATTATTACGCTGTTTTGAAATGATCATCTTGATTATCTCTTCCGAATGTAAATAAAGAAAACAAGTTCGTAAAAGACGTCACGAAATTATTTTCTCGCATAGAAATTTACAGTATCGCAATTAGTGGACGGCGTTCTATGGTGGCGACATCATTCGAAACACGGTGGTTTCAAGCAACTTAGGCTAAACGTTAAGTTGCGGGAGGGTTGTTTTCAACAGCCCTCAACTTGCCTTTCAATATAAAACACTTTCCCAAAAAGTTGAAAAAAATACCATTTTGATGCATCGGCGGACCCCCTCTGCACTGAAAATGTTCAAAACTATTGATTTTCAACAGCCCTCAACTTGACTTTCAATATAAAACACTTTCGCAAAAAAGTTGAAAAAAAAATCGATTTTGCACATCGGCGGACCCCCCTCTGCATTGAAAATGTCCAAAACTATTGATTTTCAACAGCCCTCAACTTGCTTTTGTGACCTTTTACTAGGACGGTCACAATACTACCCTTGGTCACTGAGTCAGCTAAAATTACATTACCATATTTATTGTCATTTTTTGTTTTGCGTGTACATAAATAACAGCGCACGGTCCCCGTTACGTGTTTGACGAGGCCTGTTCTTTGTGTACACCGGGAAAAATATTGTTAGTAAATGTCTAAGTAAAACATAAACGTCACGTCGGTTATCACTCCATGTCTTCATGTTTGAGTTTCGTTTAAGTTTTGCTTAGTAGTCCTGGTTGATGTCAAAGTTAGATTTTGTTATTTATTTATTTATTTATTATATTTATTGAATTACTCATTTTGTATATACAATCTCAATTTATATTATACTTAATTATTATATCATACTATCTCTTGTTATTCTATTAAAATATTATGTAAAACTGGGAAACAAGTTACATGTATTAAAATATTTGTCATTCGCTATAAAAATTTGAATTCAAAAAAATTATATTACGACGCCAACTCTAAACGATAAATGTAAACGTCTGTTGTCATCATCATAACGTCTGCCGTCATCATCATACTGTCATCATGATACTGTCATCGTCATCGAATGCGGGGCGGTTTGATGCGGGTGATCGGAGGCAGGGCTCGGAGGGAAACTGTTTGGAAACCGGACAAGGAGAGGATAAAAGGGTCCAGAATAGCAAGATCCGGTCTCTTATAGTTAATTGAACCCGGAGGAGTAAGTACCAGCACAAGCGGTCACACGTCAAACGTGCCCGCGAGTTTCGTTCGGTAGCCAGTATTGTGTGGAAGACCGGTCCGTGAAGAAAAGCCCTAAGCGGGCAAGTTATACGCTATTGTGTACGCCATTACAACCCTAGTACCTAAAGGGTTTGGTAGTTAACCGTTGTGAAGAAACAACTCGCTCGACTTTGTTGAACTCCTATACAAACAGTGCGCGTAGTGTCACTCCCCGGGTCGCTTTGTGTAAAGCCGGCCTTCGTATAAAAAACGGCCGAATTGCTGCTAACGAAGACCCCTCGTCATCATCGTCATCGCCAGGCACTGACCAACGAGTTACACGGCCGCAACGAAGCACCACGCGGTGCCCAACAAGGAAGATGTCAGCAAAATAAAATGCGCAAGTAAAATTATCCTTTTTTGTTTTAAAATTATTCCCTACCCCAACAAAAAGTGAAACTAAATTAAAATTAAATAAAAATGTCTGGTCTTTAAGTGTAATTTAGCTGTGTCGTCTATTTTTTTTGTTAAGTGAGTCCATTTGCTTGTTTCCGCTCAGTTCGACTTCCGCTCAGTGACCTTTGGTATTTGAAGAGTTGAAAGTTCGCCCACGTGTAATTTCCTCTGGAGACAATAAGAAAACGACCCTAGCCGGTGAGTAAGGTGGTACGGCCACCTCGTGTAGTAAGAAGTGAATTGTAACAATTGGCGCCCAACGTGGGGCAATATTAAGAAAAAGTGCTTTGCTTCCAAGACCAGAAGCAAACCCTTTTTTCGTTGTGTCTCCCGGGGAAATTCAATTACTCGCGTAATTTTCATTAACGTTTGGTCATTAGGTCGATGTGTTGTCCAAAAAGCAGTCCGAGAGTAAAACTTCGAACCGTTTTAATGCGGATTCTTGCGAGTGATGAAAAAACCTGCAAATCATACGCCGTACATTGCAGATGTAGAGCAGAAATACTGATTGATTTCCTTTATTAAAAATAGGGTGGTTCTAAAATGATTGAATTAAATCGGATTTAATTGTATTTTTCTACTTTTTTGTGTTGTTACTAAGTTTATTTAAATTATCTTTCCTAGGAGTATATTTAAGTGTTTGGTCGTTAACTTATAGTTTAATTAAAAATGGCTGCTTCACGCTTTACATTTGATCAAGCCAGTGAGTTGTTAGTAAAGTGGTATTCTGACTTGAAAGTTGAATTTCTTTCGGATGATGAGCTTGACCATGAACTGATAGTTCGGTCTGTCATCATAGGGGAAAGTTTTGATCGAACACGCAAACGGAGATGGTTAAGGGATCAGCTAAAAGCTGAGAGGGAGAATTCGACTGAAAAACGTTCGCTCCACGTGTCAATCGATTCAGGCAGAGAGATTACTGTATGTACTCAAAAATATTCGGACTTGAAAAAGGCTTTGGAGCAAGAAGAGAATGACGACGCAAAGATTCGCGTATTATGCGAGGATGTTGCATGTGGGCGTGCGCATAGTGACCGTTTTGTCTAACGCACGTGGCTCGCCCAATTTGCATAGTTTTTTACAAAATACACTGGTTGAATTAGTGGAAACCATTGACCCAATTTTCGATAATTTAACAATTCCCAATTAGAATAATCAAGATAACGATGATTCTGAGGAACATACGCCAGACGAAGATGAAATAAATCAGGAAGCAGAAAACGAAGATCAAGAAATAATTAACAACCCTAGGCAGTCAGTTTTATCGCAGGCTGACCTTGAATGGATCCACTCATTGCAGGCAAGAATAGTAGATTTGGAACACGAGTTAGCACGACGCAGGGAAGTAAAAGATGCCGGGACGCAAACCTTTTTTGACTTTGCCATGCCGTCAAATAGCCAATCGTACCGCAATCCTAATTTTCCTGATTCCTCTCCTGCTAGTTTTACATCCCTAATCCGCCAGAATCCTTTTATTTCCTCTTCAAATTACCCTAGATTTCAAAATATTAACCAGATTCCTTCAGAAATTTGTCCAACAATTCCGATTCAAAATGCCACATACTCCGTTCATTCCCTCCCTGGCAATAACCCACTTCCTATACCGAACCGTACGTCCGCATATGCATATTCTATCCCTATTCAGAACCGCCACTGTTTGCCGGTATCTAAATGGAACATCACAAAATATAGCGGTGATGACCAAGGTTTGAAGCTGAATGAGTTTTTGGAACTGATTCAGGTTTTATCTGGAACTGTTTGAGTCGGCAGTACATTTGTTTGCGGGATCAGCCCTTAAGTGGTATATGACTCAGCGAACCACAGGCAGATTGCTGTATTGGCAGCATCTTGTCTTCGAGTTGAAACGAACCTATATGCACCCTGGTCTTGACGCCCTGATAAAAATGAAAATTTATCAGCGGAGGCAACAAAAACACGTATCCTTCCATGAATACTACTTTGAGCTAGAGAAACTTTTTCGCACGATGAATGTGCAAATTCCCGAACACGAGAAAATTCAAATACTTCAGCAAAATATGCGGGTTGATTATAAACGGCAAATGACATTCATTCCCATTATAGATTTGGAAACACTGGTCGCCGCCGGTCAGAAACTGGACGCGCTGAATTTCTCGGCGTACAACAAGGTCTTTGGTACCGAGAAGACTATTCAGGCCGTCCAAGGGACAGAGTCCAATCTCGAAAAGAAGGCAAACAAGCAACCACAATCTCAGCTCAGTGAGCCAATCGCTACGGTTTCGCAACCGAACCAGAATCGGAATGTTTCTAACACATCCACCAATCCTCAAAACAATCAGTCGCGGGCAAACCAACCTCTCCCAAAAAGTAATGAACCCTCTCACAATGTGCCGACGAACCAAGGCTCGTCGTGTAATCCCACCGCCCGGGAACAGACTGCGATGTCATCTGCATGTCAGTCTCGCCCCCAAATTACTTTGGAAGATTTAATAGACCTTTCTCGTCCGACCTAACCCCCTTTTTTCTTATTTTTATTCAAAAGACTACACATTTTTAAGAATATTTCCGCTGAAATGAGACTTTTTAGAGCTATCGTGATTTTTTAATGATTTTTTTAAATTTGAAAAATGCAAGAATGTTGAGTATTTTTTTCACCTTTGCAAGAATGGTGGGACTCAAAATATGTGTTTGGGCAGCACTGTTTTGTATATTTTTGCTTGGCTTCCTGGCAACGCGGCAAATGAAGTGGTGAGTCGCGGTACAAAGTTCATTGGATATGTAAACAAACTAAAGTGAACCTCTCGGTGGAGAACGTTGCATGCAAAGAGAATAGGGAAAGAGACGAAGAGTGAAAATCAGTCAAAACAGCAACACTCCCTTTATGATGATTTCAACACTAGAATTTTGGCAACCGCTTCCACAGGCAGCACTTTAAATGACTCCTATTATATTTTGAAAACAAACCGTATGTCGATCGTTGGATTTGTTTATCAAACGATGCGCATTTCGAAACAAAGAGATGAAATAATTCTAAAGCTTGTTTTTACTCATACATATACTCTAGAATGCACCTCACAATCACGATTGAACCAAATTCTGACGAAAATTGAAATTACTTTTTTAATAGATGTACAATACTTATCTCCTCCAACTCAGGCATGAGTAATGTTTATTTACATTGCACGATTGGTCTGCTCAATAAGGTATTTTTGGCTTCACACTATTCGTCTCTTTCCCTATTCTCTTTGGTTGCATGGTAATGTTTAACCTCACTTTTTTGACAGTTCAAAGAGATTGTTTACATGATCTTGGAATTTTTGTTGATTCGATCATAGTATGAGAAACTTGGTTTGGTTCGCTGCCAAATGTTAACACTTTCCCAATAAGGTCGCTCAGCTGTATTTTTTAATTGATGTCGGCATCATACATTGTTCCGTTAAATTTAACATTTTTACTTTTCTTGTACATGATTCATTGAAGAAGCAAGGAATTTCCAGCTAAACATTTGAAAAAGGCCTATAAAATGATTATAAAGGATTATTGTAACTGATTCCAAAAGGATTATAAAGGCAGTGAAATACGTACTCAATGAATTAAGGGGTGTGTCTGATGTAAACAAGATGCGCAATCAAACTAAATAAAACAGTATTTAATTTTTAAATAGAATTATAATGAATTCGACCAAAATTTCTTTTGCCTTTTTCTCATTTTCAAATGTTTGGGTAGAATTTAGATTATTTTATCGTTGTTGCGATCAATTTCGTTTGGTTTGTTTTGTTCACAATGTTCACGCAGAGCATTTTGGTGATCTATGGCAATTGATGACCTTTACACCCCATACTAGGTCCGGTCCTGTTGCAGCTGTTTCGCCCTGTCCGGCACCGAGTCAACCGATGGTCCAACCTGCGCCGCACTCGTCTGTCGCTATGTCAATGGCAGGGACTTGGATTAAAGGCCAAAATTTCAGCTACGGTTGGTGCAATCGGTTTGCCTTCGGCCACGTTGGACATTCGGCTAACGGGAATATTCAGCGATTCCGATTCGAAGGAAGCAGCGCCAGGAGCAGACTGCTTCGGTTCAGCAATACGCTCCGGTATCGGACGAAGCTAACACTCCGACAGGACGAAGGTTTCAACGAGGGGCTCAGGCATAAGTAGCAGAGTCCTTGCACTTCCTGCTTGTCGAGTGAACAATTCCGACGAAACCACTGCCGCTCTCGCCAAGTTAGATCACCGTAATAAGTGCGACGTCAGCGGTATAGTGCCAGGATTAGTCGAGAACAGTGCCAGGACTGACTTGCCAAGAGCTACAAGATTAAATAGCAATGCGTTTTTAAAGTGACCATAGTATAAGGTAGAGGCTTTGACCAGATAATTTATTCAGCAGAATAAGATAGCAAAATTACCGAAAACATAAGACCTGGCTGCCGAAGTGAATCCACACACATCATCACCTACAGAGGCAAACAATATTGGAACGCAGCGAAATTCCTCACAATGAATTGATCTCGTTAGGTGAAATTCCAGGAAGTACAATTTTCATAGCACAATTTAGTCGACCGAAATTGTAGTCCTCAGTCGAGAGAGAGACTGGTAGAGTAGCAGCAGCTAGGAATTTTCTTACGAAAGCTAGCAGCGGTTTCGCGTATCCTACGCTAAGTAGAGAGCGTTAAGACAGATCTCCGAAACATGTCAAGTGCTATCAGATGAGAAAAAACGTCGCATTTATGACCAGTGCGACAAGGACGGTCTGCTGACCAACGGTTCCGTCCGGTACCACCATAACACACGGCACCGGCGACATATATATATTCACAACATACTAATTACTTATCCTTCCGAAAAAGTAAATAAATTGACTATGCAATTTATCATTCGCTGCCTAGTTATTTCCTGCCAATTTGAACAAGACAGCAGTTGCAGAAAGCTTTATTGCGGTGCAAAAATGATGGCAACTCGGGATATAATATAAATTTACATATAATTTCTCCTCCCTCCAGAATGTATAATGCTCTGCATTCTTATCACTCCTATCAAATCCTTCTTACTCCTTAATGTCAGTGCCGAGCACTGTTTTGCATTTGCCGGCTAAATCAACGACAATGCGATAATCGTCAATCGACGAAACTTTTGCTGTAATGGAACTTGAACACGAATAATAAATAATTGTTCCATTCGAAAGCGATAACCTTGTTGTCCTCATGTTTGCAGCTATCATACGCTGGTAGGCATTCTGACCAATGGAAACTTTTTTCGGTATGGGTATTGAACGATCATTTCAACAACTTATCATCGACCGAATTCGTTACCTATAAAGTTCAGGTAAACTTCACCACCTAAAAATGAGTAATAAATCGGATCATCTTGTTAGGACTTTTATTTATTTATTTATTTATTTATGTATCATCGGACATTATAGTCTAAATGATTCGAGTGGGAAAAAGTCCGTTTGAGTTGGCCTCCTCCTACCAGGCGCCACCCTCAAATGGACGTAAAAACCACTATCTTTTCGTAAGGTTAAAGTACAAAGTCAAGTAAAATTACATGTCAGGTTTCTTATTACTAATACACATAATAATCACAGTAAACGCAATCTTCTTAAATTGCTTGCAAATATTTTCGAGGAGTCACCAAACTCAAAAGCAGCGTCAGCACGAGAAAAGGTTCGAATCATTGAAGACAGTGGCTCATGGAATCCAAAAGACGTCCGATGGAACCTCGGCAATAATAATGATGTATCTCGTGTTCTCCTTGCTACTCGGAAATCTAAGCGGGACAGCAATTCAGGCGCATCACATTCTCCATTTAAGATTTTCACCAAGGTAGTAGCTTGCTGGATACTACGACGACATTCTAAAGTCTCCAAATTGAGCAGCTGGCAACGGTCACGGTACGGTGGTAAATTTTGCGGGTCCCGCCAAGGCAAGTTCCTAAGAGCTAAGCGTATAAACCTTTTCTGGACTCTTTCCAATTTTAAACACCAAGTTAGATGATGCGGATTCCAAACCGGTGAGACGAACTCGAGGATTGGTCTAACCAATGCGCAGTATAGGGATTTTAGACAGTAAGGATCCGTAAAATCCCGTGAAATCTTCGAAATAAATCCCAACTGCCGATTTGCTTTCGCAATTATGTTGGTCATGTGAGAATTGAAGGACAGTTTGTGGTCAAGAATTACACCCAGGTCACAGACTTC
Source organism: Topomyia yanbarensis (assembly GCF_030247195.1). NCBI lineage: Eukaryota > Metazoa > Arthropoda > Insecta > Diptera > Culicidae > Topomyia > Topomyia yanbarensis. The sequence goes on along the minus strand of NC_080671.1, from coordinate 237,758,398 downwards.
TTTGACTCTTTGTAGCGCAACCCCGTCGATACTGTAATCGAAGATTAACGGATCGTTCTTCCTATGGAACGTCATCACGGAGCATTTGGCAATATTTACGGTAAGCTGATTCATTCGACACCACTTCACAAAGCGATCCAAAAGTGCTTGCAGCTGGCGGCAGTCCTCAACTGACTGGATGACTAAGTACAGCTTAAGGTCGTCAGCAAATATGAGCTTGCACCCGGAACCTAACACTACTGCTACATCATTAAAAAACAGTGAGAAAAGTAGTGGGCCCAGATTGCTGCCTTGCGGTACACCTGATCTATTGGTAAACGGAGCCGATATAGAAGAGTCCAATTTCACACAAAGCGTTCTGTGCGTAAGGTAGGAGCGTAACCACGATGTAAGCTTGTCGGACGCTCCTAACTTGTACAACTTCTTGAGAAGAATTTCATGGTCGATTCGGTCAAAAGCTGCTTTCAAATCTGTGTATATAGTGTCCACTTGTGTTTTCTTCTCCATGCAATTGATGCAAGTTGACGTAAATTCGAGCAGGTTTGTTAAAACGGATCGCCCGGGCATGAAGCCATGTTGGTCTGGGGAGATGAAACTTCCTGTACGGCTGAGGATGAATTGATTGACAACAATTTCAAACAACTTAGATCCAGCTGAAAGATTCGTTATTCCGCGGTACTGCTTGATATTTCGCTTATCTCCGGCTTTGAACACTGGGAACATGTAGGATTGCTTCCAAACTTCGGGGAACTTAGCCTGGTCAAATGATTGGTTGAAGATGCGAGACAAAGGTTCAGCCAAAGCGACGGCACAGCGACAGTAAACTGCAGCTGGAATCCCATCTGGTCCAGGGGAGAAAGAGCTTTTTAGCTTTCTTGCAGCTGCTATTACCATGTCGGGTGAAACCAAAAAGGTACTTAAATCAGCGATATCTTGCGGAACAGTTCCTAATGCGATTTCGGTTTCCTGATCAGACGCTGAACAGGGAGCAAAGACGGAGGCGAAATGATTGGCAAACAATTCACAGGCTGTTGCAGTGGACGACGCTGCCTTTCCATCGAGGTACACATTTGAAGGAACGCTGTGATTTTTCCGTTTAGAATTCACAAAGTTCCAAAATCCTTTGGGATTACTTCGTAAGCCTACTTGAACTCGTTGTACATACGATCTATACAGAACAGCGTTGAGATTCCGGTATGCTTCACTGGCAACGTGAAAATCGTGACTTGTAGCCGGCGATCGTTTGCGACGAAGTTTGCGTTGGCATGCATTTCGTTTTCGGCGAAGGGATCGCAGCGTCGATGTACTCCACGCCGGGGAAACAGGCTGTCGTTTTACCGGGAGATTATTCTGCAACCAGTCCTGAATTACTCGGCAGAAGTTCATAGTCATTGCATCTGCATCGCTGTTTCCTAGATGCATTGACCAATCCAGATGGAGCAAATAATCACACAGCTCGGAAAAATCAATCCTGCGATAATTCAGCTGTTGGCTAGTTGGAACAACTACTGGCATAGCCGGACAACTAGGCGATTGCATCGTGACAACTAGCGGAGGGTGGTGCGTGTCGACGGGTAGAAGGGGGGATACTGACTTCTCGACCGAAATGTTGTGGTGCATCGAGCAGAAAACTAAGTCAAGGACCCGTCCGATTTGATTGGCGTGTACATTAAACTGGTTAAGATTTAAAAAATCCATTCCCTCAATTAAGGCGGAACTTGTTGGCGGTAACTGGGCAGCATTTTTAACTTGGATTACGTTGTCTTGCGATAACCAACTCAAGCGTGGTTGATTGTAATCTCCGCAAACCAAGACAGTGTCCTCAATTGATCCCTTGTCACAAAGCTCACGCACTGATGCAATGTGTGACTCAATCATACAGACATCTCTACTGTTGTCTGGAGGAATATATATTGCGCAAAGAAAAAGCTTACGTCCATTGATGAATGCCGATACGCAGACTTGTTCCAAATTAGTCCCGTGGGTAATGTTCACACGTGAACTAGAATGTTGCTGAGCAACAGCGATCAGAACACCTCCGAAGGTGGATTTCGTACTGTTGGTTTTGTTCCTATCGCAGCGGAATACATTATAGGAACTGCCGAAAAGTTGAAGAGACTCGATCCGATCATCAAGACCAGTTTCTGTCATAATAATGACATCGAAATTGCAATCGCGTACAGCAAGAAAGGCAGCATCAATTTTGGTTCGTAACCCACGTACGTTCTGGTAATACAGCCAGATACCGTTGAGGTGATCATGTGAAACAGTGGGAGATTGTGTCTGCAAATGGGTAAACTCTTTCAACGTGTGTGTAGCATCAGACCTAGCTTCGGGAAGACATATACGCTCTATATTTTTACCTGACGAACCAGGGTTGGCACTAGTTTCCAAATGATTCCCCGAGCTTGTAGTTTGAGGCCCAGGTAGGTTGGCGTGCGTGAACTGCAACGGCTGTAATTGCGAGGTTTCTCTCAATGTGATTGCAGTATCAATCCTAGCTTCGTGAAGACATATACTCTCGAATTTTTTACCTGGCCAACCAGGGTAGGCACTGGTTTCCTTTCCGGACAGCTCCATTATTACAGGTAATTGCTACGAGTAATCAATCCTCGATCTAGCCAGCTTTAGGCGTTTTGAATAAAGCGGGCAATCCAAACTCCACGCAGCGTGATTCTCGCTCATTTTCTCGGTGGCAGACTGTGCTGCTGCATTCATTCCAACACAGTTCACACACTTCGCGTTAGCGGCTTCGCAGTCTTTGGCTTTGTGGCCTTCCGCACATTTTGGGCAACATACTGGCTTGGAGCAGGCCTGTGCTTTGTGGCCATATTCAGAGCAATTGTAGCATCGGAAAACATCGACGTCTTCGAAGATTCGGCAGCGGTCCCAGCCAATGTTGACACGTTGAAGTTTTAGCAAGCAGTTGTAGGTGTTGGCATCAGTTTCCAATGTTATTACAAAGGGATTGTTCTTCACATGCTCTCGTTTCTGTGATTTCACGATCTTAAGCTCACAGGATTCCGGCAGACTGTTCTGTGCTTTTAGTTTTCCAATAATTTCATCCTGGGAAAACTCTTCCGAGATTCCAGTCACTTTGATTCTCGGTTTGAGCGGTTTTTGAATCTCGATGTCATATTTCTCGGAGAGCAACTCTTTGGAAGTAGACACTAGTTTTAGAGCGAGTTCGCTAGAATCACATCTAACGGCCACCGCGCCATTATCTTTAAATCTCACATCTTTGACAGAGAATGTAGTCGGATCAAGGTTAATTCGGATGTCTTTTTTAGTTATTTCAGCTACTTGAGAAGTTTTAGGCTTGAAAATCACCGTTTGTTCAATCTTTCGCACAGTTTTTGACTTCGGTACTGGCGTTTTATTTTCACACTCAGTAAAAGCTGGCGAAAGATTTTCATTCTGCACAACGTCGTGCTCGTTATCACGGATGATTCTGCGACGCTTTCCAGACCTTAAAAGACCACCTTCCTCAATTGTGGGAAAATCGCATGAGCTATTTTTCAGTGCTGGTCGCTCTATCGTACCTGTCCGTTTTGCCTTCGAGCGTGACAGAGCTTCTGTGCCACGTACTGGGCTTGCGTATGTACTGGTTGTATTGGGACGAGCAATTGAGTCGACTTCGAACGAATTATGAGCTGCAGCAACTTCATTTCTTATCACTTCCTTTAGTGCAGACATCATTCGGGGGAGCATGGATTTTTCAGCCTCGCAAATACCAGCTATAATGCCCTTTTGTATCACGCCTTCGAGATTATCCACAACATCACTCAACACTTGCATTTTCTCGGCAATCTCAACGCATCTCTTACTCGCGTCATTAAGGCAGAGTTGTTTTTTGCGACACTCCGAACACACGTACTTCAGAGCAACGTTGTCCTTCATAGCATTCGCCGCGGAAATGCTCAAATTCGAACATTTGATGTGCAGAATTTGCATGCATCCACCAAAACAATGAACCCGATCAGAGTCGGTAGAAATCTGCTGCGAACACGCATTGCACAGCGCCGACGACATGGCCTTCTGTGTTTGCTTTGGTCCGCACCTCTTTCTTCGCCCGGGCGCGGGCTTTGAACGTTGTGCTGTTGCTGTTGTCGGTGTTTATTTTTGTTTGCCGCGGAGGAAGAAACAGATTAAAGAATTTACGCCTTGATGCGAAATCACTCGTTCAACTTCACAAACAAACTAGCTCAAAATGTAGCTTTTTTCACGAGCAATGGACAGGTATAAATATAAACGCAAATCGAACAATTTTTCACTTTAAATTAATGAGTTTAAGATAGACAAATAAACAACGGTTGCAGTTTCGTTGACCACACACTCACTTAACCCACGAGCAAACAAACAAATGTGTACAAATCCTTATCCATCATCCAGAAAGCAATCGTTTTATAGCCCAATGCTTGATCTTACGATTCAGCATATGCCACCGGGTTTTGCATCCAGCGCCGATTGGTCAATGTATGAACCAGGGGTGACATTACTCATCTCGAAACGAAAGGTTTATTGTATTCAAGCTTGTGTGAAAAGGTCGATTCGAATTGGTTGCATAATGTGGCACCAGGTTCCCATTGTTCCAATCCTCATCCCTCTTGAGTTGATAGGCTTTCAAAGAGCATCGAAAGTATTCAAGTAATGTAAATTTTAAAAGTCCATGTAAACAAGTCTTAGGTAAACAAGCACACTGAACTGTCAGAAAAGTGAGGTTATACATTTTCATGCAATGCTCTATGTTTTTGACAGGTATATGAATGAATCATTTCAGCATCAGTGATGCCAGGTCTATTTAAACAATAGCCTGCAGTGAAAATATAAAAGTCTGCAGATTGCTACAAAAATCTTCAATAAATTTGACATAGAAATGTATATATTTTAAATGATCAAAAATGTTGAAGGCTTGTGTATAAATTGGCTGGCATAGGCTTTGCTCTGCTAAATATTTGTAATCTGCAAAACATCTGCAGTGAAAATGCAAAATCTGCAGATTTACTAATATATATGCAGATCTGGCATCCTTTTAGTATTCCCCACAGGAAATTCATCCAAATGGTGTAAAAATACGGGGAAACAAGGCAAAATAGGTATTCAGAATATGGGGTTAAATGAGCAGCTTGCACTATTTTTGATTTTTTCAATAGTTAGAGGTACCAAATCATCGCGGCAATCGGCAGTAACGAGTTGGGGAATAAAAAGGAAGCATCCTATCATATAAAATTTTTTGACGAGAAAGGTCTATTACCGCGCACTCGCCCCCACCACCCAATACTTGCTACAACTGTGGAAGAATTGGACACCATGTAGCTATGTGCAGATTACCACGTACACTTTTCTGCAGCACTTGTGGTCTTCGAGGATTCCCGACAAATTATTGTCCCTATTGTCTAAACAACGGCCCGCACGCGAGCCAAATTCGCCGTTCGCAGTGCCCAGACGCGTAAAACAAATCTCTAGTCTCCCAAGGATTCCCCCGCCCTTCTGGGAAAATGCAGCAGAGAATCTGTACCCCAAATCTTCAGAAACGTTTCAAATAATTTACCCATTTCCAAACGACAACCGACCGTATGTTTCAGTAAAAGTGTACGGCCTTTCGATTCGTGCCCTTCTTGATAGCGGTAGTAATCACACGCTGATCAATGAAAATTTTTTCAAGCAGTTGAGATATAAAAATTTGCATCGTCCCTCCAAAAATGTTGTCCTTCGCTCGGCTAGCGGAGATAAACTCCAAATTCTTGGGCAGGTTCAACTGCCATTTACACTCGAAGGTTGTGTTAGAATAATTCCGACCCTGGTTGTGGCCAACCTTTCCATCAATTGCATCTGTGGTATGGATTTTTGGGAGAAATTCCTGATTCAACCCACAATGCATGATACAATAAACAGCGAGCGCCAAGCTACCGTCGCGGAAATCAATCAACCCACTCCCGAGTCATTTTTAACTTCCAAAGAAAAGGAAGAGATTGAAAAGGTCAAGAGACAATTCGTTCCCGCGCGGGAGGGTGAATTGACTATGACTAACTGTGCCCAACATCGTATTGTGCTGGCGAAAGAATGGGCAACCAAACGCCCCGTTCGCCAGTTCCCTTACGTAATGTCCCCCAAGACGCAAGATCTGGTTGCCGTTGAGCTGCAGAGACTCTTGGATCTGGGAATTATAGAACGAAGTAGTTCGGATTGGTCGCTAAATTGCGTGCCAGTTATAAAGCCAAATAAAGTGAGATTGTGTTTGGATGCTCGAAAAATTAACGAGAGAACAGTTCGTGATGCGTACCCTTTGCCCCACCCTGGCCGTATTTTGGGTCAACTACCGAATGCAAGATATTTGTCTACAATAGACTTGTCGGAAGCATTCCTCCAAGTACCTTTGGATAAGGAATCGCGAAAGTACACGGCATTTAGTGTACAGGGCAAAGGGCTGTTCCAGTATACCCGTATGCCTTTCGCTTTGGTTAACAGTCCGGCCACATTGGCCCGGGTGATGGACAAGGTTCTAGGTCACGGTATACTGGAACCGTATGTATTCGTTTACCTCGACGATATCGTCGTGGTAACGGAAACGTTTGCGCATCACCAACAGCTCTTAACTGAGATTGCTCGTCGCTTGAAAGACGCCAATCTGAGCATTAACCTCGAAAAATCGAAGTTTGGAGTGACCGAAATTCCCTTCCTCGCTTCTAGGCACCGATGGTCTTAGAGCCAATCCAGACAAAATTCGCCCTATTGTCGAATATGAAAGGCCTAATACCATTACCAAGCTTAGAAGATTCCTAGGAATGGCGAATTATTACCGGCGCTTCATTCCGGATTTTAGCGGGGTCACTGCTGCCTTATCGGATCTCTTGCAGTCAAAATCCAAAACCATTCGTTGGACTGAAGCGGCTGAAAAAGCATTCTGCCAGATTAAAGAGCATCTGATTTCTTCCTCCGTTTTGAAAAGCCCAGATTTCAGTCGCCAATTTACCATACAAACGGATGCAAGCGACGTGGCAGTGGCAGGAGTGTTAATACAAGAGCAAGATGGAACAGAACACGTGATTTCTTACTTCTCGCACAAATTAACCACACCTCAAAAAAACTACCACGCTGCTGAAAAGGAGGCTTTGGCGGCAATCTTATCCATCGATGCTTTCCGCGGGTACATTAAGGGGTACCATTTCACCCTCATTACCGATTCGTCCGCCCTTACACACATCCTGAGTACCAAGTGGAAAGTCGGATCTAGATGCAGCTGATGGGCGTTGAACCTTCAACAGTTTGACATGACCGTCCGGCATCGTAAGGGAAAGGAAAATATTGTGCCGGATGCCTTATCTCGAAGCATCGCGACAGTTGTCGATTCCACTTGGTATTCGTCAATGTTAAGCAAGGTAACCGACCGTCCCGATGACTTCGTGGATTTTAAAGTGGAAGATGGCCAACTTCACAAATTCGTCACTTCCCACAACAATCCTTGTGATGCTCGGTTTGAGTGGAAGCTAGTTCCTCAGCCTGCAGAGTATAACAAGATACTCGAACACTGTCACGACGCTTGTTTTCACCCCGGGTACGATAAAATACTCGCACGAGTTCGACAACGGTTCTACTGGCCCAAAATGGCAGCAGAAGTTCGTCACTATATACAAAAATGCACAACGTGCAAAGAAGTAAAGGCTACGTCTGCACCCATGGCCCCTGAAATGGGAAAAATGAGAATAGCCACACGCCCGTGGCAAATAATCTCAGCCGATTTCATTGGCCCCCTCCCCCGCAGTCGTCGTGGTAGTCAGCACCTGTTGGTAGTTTGCGATTACTTCTCCAAGTGGGTGATGCTCCAACCGGTGAAAAGTGTCGCTAGTTCACCAATGTTCAATATTCTGAGAGACCAATGGTTTCTGCGAAATTCGGTTCCAGAGGTCATAATAACCGACAATGGTAGCCGCTTTGTCTCTAAAGATTTCAAAGAACTTTTATAGCGGTTCGGAATTGCACATTGGTTGAACTCGCGATACCACTCACAAGCAAATCCAGTTGAGAGAGTAAACCGCACTATCAACGCTGCTATCAGGACGTATGTCAAGGAAGACCAACGTTTGTGGGACACACGAGTTCATGAAATCGAAATGGTGTTGAACACCAGTGTTCACACTTCGATTGGTTTCACGCCGTTTTTTATAATTCATGGTCATGAGTTTTCGGAAGCTGGAAGCGATCACAAGTTAGCACGAAACAATGAGAAGCTTACCACAGATCTGCTTAACGAGCGTCGTAAACGTATGTTTTCCCGTATCTACGAAATAGTTACCACAAATTTGGAAAAAGCGCATAAATCGTCCCAACACCGGTACAATCTTCGTCATCGCCGTTTTTCCAAATCATTTGTGGAGGGACAATTAGTGTATCGCCGGAATATGAAACTGTCCAGTGCCGCGGAACATTATAATTCCAAGTACGGCCGGCAATTCCTTCCCTGCCGCGTAAAAGCAAAACTCGGGTCATCCTCCTACGAGCTGCAAGATTTCAGTAGAAAAAGTCTCGGCATTTGGCTGGCCACTCATTTAAAGCCTGGTTAAACATTTCTGCTCGTACGGGACGGTGAATTATACATTAAACAAGCCGTCTTATTTATTTTCGTCAGGTAACAAAATCTATTTTGGCAGTGGATAATCCGCTAATGTCATCGTTTATATATTTATAATTCGTCCTTCGGCTCGCCATAATTATAGTCGTTAATTTAATTACACTCTACAAAAGAGAAAACAAATTAATACATACAGTATACTTACCTGAAAATCCTTACAAAAACAGTTTTTCTGTCATCGTTTTGAATCAGCACCAGCACAGTTTAGCCATCATTGTATATGTTGAGAAATTTTGACAGATCGGAAGAGTCAGAATGTATCAGGGTTGCAATTCATCGACTAAAGCAACCGAATCGAAGGAGCGTACGCAGCCAGTTTTATGTTGTCGATGTACACTTCTACGGTGAATGAGTTAATTCTGTGCAATTTCATTTTTTCTCTCATCAATCGAGAGAGTTTTAGAAATTTGCCATGAGTTGACCATTCACATTTCATAAAAGTATCTTTGACTCTTGATGAGAGTTGCAAAGAATACAATTTAGTATTAGGGGCCCCTAACATAATCCATTTAGAATAGTAAATTCAGGAGTGATTGAGAGAGTGAATGATTTTGTATGTGTCGAGGGTGCATGAATGAGAAATTAGGATGAATGGAATGAATGATGTAGTGAAAACATACGTTTTGGTCCAAGCTAAAGCAAACTTGAGACAGAAATGAGTGGAGAAAGATAGTTAAATCTGTCTCTATTAGCTACAGTGTTTTGGTGTCAAACAAAGTGGTTTGACTGTATTGGTTCCGGTCAGTATTTCTGCTCAACATTAGCAATATGGCGATTCTAATTCTGACGCACAATAAGCAATCTCGACAGCAAAACTCTCGTTGTCAACTTGAAAGGCTGGTGGATGGACAACGTCGTACCTGATTTTGACATACACATGATCTTATTACGGTGGCCAATCTCACCTGTACGAATTCACGTATTATAGTGGAAAAGAGCTCCTCTGGCCTATGGACAAATCATTGTACTATAATAGTACTGAACGAGGACAGGCAGAGAGCTACATTGCACGTGATAACCACAGATCAACGCGAAAGAAAACACTTTGCTTTTTTTTTCACCCGGCTCCGGGAAAATTGTGACCTTTTACTAGGACGGTCACAATACTACCCTTGGTCACTGAGTCAGCTAAAATTACATTACCATATTTATTGTCATTTTTTGTTTTGCGTGTACATAAATAACAGCGCACGGTCCCCGTTACGTGTTTGACGAGGCCTGTTCTTTGTGTACACCGGTAAAAATATTGTTAGTAAATGTCTAAGTAAAACATAAACGTCACGTCGGTTATCACTCCATGTCTTCATGTTTGAGTTTCGTTTAAGTTTTGCTTAGTAGTCCTGGTTGGTGTCAAAGTTAGATTTTGTTATTTATTTATTTATGTATCTATTTGTTATTTATTTATTCGTTCATTACTATTTATTATATTTATTGAATTACTCATTTTGTATATACAATCTCAATTTATATTATACTTAATTATTATATCATACTATCTCTTGTTATTCTATTAAAATATTATGTAAAACTGGGAAACAAGTTACATGTATTAAAATATTTGTCATTCGCTATAAAAATTTGAATTCAAAAAAATTATATTACGACGCCAACCCTAAACGATAAATGTAAACGTCTGTTGTCATCATCATAACGTCTGCCATCATCATCATACTATCATCATGATCAGCGATGCCAGATTTACAGATATGTCTGTATTTTACAGACTTTTGATGGTCTCCTACAGACGTAATAAGAAATCTACAGACTTTTAAAAGAGTAACAGTGTTTAACAAAATTGCACTAGAACAATTGTATCCGAATTCGAGCGATTCCTTCACAATAGTTTTTTAATTTCAAGCTACTTTTAAAGTAATAACCTAGTGTAAATAGGATTTACACAACCATCTACAGACTTTTACAGACATTTTAATTATTCTGATACAGACATTTTACAAAAACATGTGGCATCCCTGATCATGATACTGTCATCGTCATCGAATGCGGGGCGGTTTGATGCGGGTGATCGGAGGTAGGGCCCGGAGGGAAACTGTTTGGAAACCGGACAAGGAGAGGATAAAAGGGTCTTTAAGTGTAATTTAGCTGTGTCGTCTATTTTTTTGTTAAGTAAGTCCATTTGCTTGTTTCCGCTCAGTTCGACTTCCGCTCAGTGACCTTTGGTATTTGAAGGGTTGAAAGTTCGCCCACGTGTAATTTCCTCTAGAGACAATAAGAAAACGACCCTAGCCGGAGAGTAAGGTGGTACGGTCACCTCGTGTAGTAAGAAGTGAATTGTAACACTTTTCAACATAAAACACTTTCCCAAAAAGTTGAAAAAAAATCCATTTTGACACATCAGCGGACTCCCTTGTGCATTGGAAATGTTCAAAACTATTGATTTTCAACAGCCCTCAACTTGCCTTTCAATATAAAACACTTTCCCAAAAAGTTGAAAAAAATCCATTTTGATGCATCGGCGGACCCCCCTGTGCATTGAAAATGTTTAAAACTATTGATTTTCAATAGCACTCAACTTGCACTTCAATATAAAACACTCTCAAGTAGAAAAAAAAATCCATTTTGACACATCGGCGGACCCCCCCCCCCCTCTGCATTGAAAATGTCCAAAACTATTGATTTTCAACAGCCCTCAACTTGCCTTTCAATATAAAACACTTTCCCAAAAAGTTGAAAAAAATCCATTTTGACACTTTGGCGGACTCCCTTGTGCATTGGAAATGTCCAAAACAATTGATTTTCAACAGCCCTCAACTTGCCCTTCAATATAAAACACTTTCCAAAAAGTTGAAAAAAATCCATTTTGGTGTATCAGCGGACCCCCCCCTGTACATTGAAAATGTTCAAAACTATTGATTTTCAATAGCCCTCGATTCGCCTTTCAATATAAAACACTCCCAAAAAGTTGAAAAAAAAATCCATTTTGACACATCGGCGGACCCCCCTGTGCATTGAAAATGTTTAGAACTATTGATTTTCAACAGCCCTCAACTTGCCCTTCAACATAAAACACTTTCCCAAAAAGTTGAAAAAAATTTCAGCTTGGCTCATTGACACCCCTAACATATCCATAATGTTCGAAAATAGATAATGATCATTGATCCAAGAATTAAATCAAATCGTAATCATGGCTGATAATGCTCACTTGTGATTTTTTCCGAATTGCTCGCTGCAGATAGAATCATGCCGTGATCACCCTCTCAATTATCAAATTCAACCACAGATCAAAACTAGGGGCAGACCAATTGTGATGCATTTTTAAAAATCAGCGAAATTAAATGCATTTATTTCCATCAAAATAGAAACTCATAATGTATTTTGCGTTGCGTGCAATGTTTTTGCGTTGCCTGCAATGTGGTTTGCGTTGCGTGTAAGACGTCAAAACCCTACAGAAAAACTAGCCCTACATTTAACAAAACGTCGAACAAAGTGGATCAGCGTAGGACGTTTGTTAAACAAACTTTTCTGCGAGGGAGTGCCAAGCTGATGCAAAAATGGAAATTAAATGCATTTTTTCTAATTTGATGCAAATTTGTTATACATTCTTAGAGTGATCTGCCCCTAGGATCAAAATCACCACTGATAGAGGGCAAGAAAAAATCGGTAGTGATTTTTGTGAGATGATCTTTTGATAGTTAAGAGAGTGATCACGACATGATTTTATCGGCAGTAAGAACACCGACAAACTGACATGACAACTAGAATGATTTCAGTGAAAATTTTTGGCAAATAATTTAGACTCGGAACAGTAGCTCCATCTGTATAATGAGTTACACATCATTACTTAACGTGTCTTTCGTAAAAGAACACTAATGTCCTCTAGTAAAAGTCTGGACACGACATATTCAAACGAGCAGAAGTTTTTCGAATTCAAATGAGCGGAGCATCGAGCATCGTGCTTCTAAAGTTTCAGGTTTTCGTATGTTTTTACACAAAATTGCACCATCTTTTATTAAAGTGTCCTCCCATAAGAAATACATTGCGACGAATCTTGCGCCGAATAGCGCTGCGAATCTTGCTGCGACGAAAAATAATCGTCGTGTCTCCTTTGGAAAAGCACGGGCAATATTGCGGTATTGACTGGCTTTGTTCTCTGGTTGACTTCATGAAAAGTGAATCGAAAAAATTGAATCAACTTCAAGTCGGTTCCGACAGCATGAAGTAACAAGTTACTTTACGCTCGTCCGGACATGCCGCAGACTCAGGTGATTTGTATTCTAATGCCAAAAGATCCTAACTCCTGCGGTAGCATGCAAAAGGTTAAGTCGCCGGGAAACTAAGCTTGCTCAAATGACCCTATTCCACGCTTTTCTAAACTTTCTTCCCTCACATCCTTGCTCTCCCTTGAGTACTCATAATATTGAAAAATATACTTCATCTTCCAGTGTCTTGCTAATTAAATGCCGTTACAACAACTCCGGGATTTATTATCACATTGATTAATAAACTATTTCATTTCCGAGAATGAAACCATTTACGATCGAACTGTCGATCTTTCGCCGAAAATGCAGTGTATGCCATTTGCCCTGATTTACCTCATATTTTGTCAAATATTGTTTATATATATATATATATATATATATATATATATATATATATATATATATATATATATATATATATATATATATATATATATATATATATATATATATATATATATATATATATATATATATATATATATATATATATATATATATATATATATATATATATATATATATATATATATACATATATATATATATATATATATATATATATATATATATATATATATATATATATATATATATATATATATATATATATATATATATATATATATATATATATATATATATATATATATATATATATATATATATATATATATATATATATATATATATATATATATATATATATATATATATATATATATATATATATATATATATGTTTACAAAATTTATTCAGCTGTTTATCAAATGTTCAACAAAACTAGAACATATATTTCTAAGGTTATAGTTTCCTTTAACTATTTCAAGTATAGCCCAATTTCTTTGAGCCAAGTGCCTTGAAACTATGGTTGTCTATTTTCTCTTGTCCAAACTTCTACTGGAGGAACTCTAGTTACATAGAGTAACTTCGATGATTATTAGAGAGTTGACTGAAAATTTCGTAACTCGTACTGTCAAACGAACGTCCGTTTGACAGTACGAGTTACAAAATTTTGCGTCGACTCTCTAATAATATCTTGCCAAATTTGAAAATACAGTGTCATGTCAGTTTGTCGGTGGTAAGAATTTTCGAAAAAATAAGCGATAATTATCAGCTATGATTGCGGTTTGATTTTTTTTATTATGATTTTCCCAGCACTGCCGGATGTTAAATTTTTTTTGGCACATTTTATGGTTTTAACCGAATAAAAGCTTTTCAAATCACCACATTTTTCAGTACCTATTATTATCGGCCTTTCCTATGATCAACTGGGTGCATTGAAGACGAGTTTGAGAAATTCAATATTTTTAATTGCTTTTTTAAAAAAAATGTGCCCTATTGGGGTAAAACCGACACCCTATGGTTAGGGTAAAACCGACACGCTGTTAAGACGGTTGTGTTTACTTGCGATTCATTACAAAATGCTGGGGATCTTTGTGACACTTCAATTACACTATTAGCACACTATAGTAATAGCAGAATAACACAGAAATACTTTTATTGTGTTTATTCCTTGTAAGTCTCTTTAAAAATCAATACTTGGAATTTTTGCTTATTTGATTCTATCGAAGCTTTTGCTATTTCTGTAAAAAGCTCATCAAACCGAACTTCTAGTGTTCTCTTGGTTTGTCATGGACGAACTTTATCACAATGAGACAATGATCTTTTGTATACCCCGGTAGACTGTGGATGATCAGTGTCTGAAAAATGAAGTCTGAAAAAAGTAGTTTTACTCAGAAGTGTGTGTCACTTATAAGTGAATGAATCCGATTAGCAGAACGTAGAACGCTTGCAAATCTTCTGTCATGAAATAAAATGACAGAAGGTTGCAATGATGTGCGTAAGCATTATTTGGAAATACCCATTTCAAGAAATAATCTTATAGTATAAAATACTCTTATTTATAGCACTACGCTTTTGAACTCTCTTCCCCTCATTCCATGATGAAGCTATAAAAAGCACATATTTGCATCACACATACTCATACTTTATTAATCATGCATATATCTCATTTTTAATAAAGAAAGAGATTTTAATAAAGTGGAGATAAAAAAATTAAAGGGGGTGTCGATCTTATCCCTATGGGGTGTCGGTTTTACCCGCAGTGCCTAAAAAAAGTCATTTTGTATTCCAAGTTTAACAACCAATAATTTTTAATGAAATACATTTTTTGAAGCGCTGAAAAAATTAAGTCTTGTTAAGAATATTCTGTAGAAGAATTCTGCATAGAAATTATAATTTTATTGGTTTTGTGGTAATCCAGAAAAAGCGTTAAGCTTAAGGTGTCTGTTTTAACCATAATTCCGCTATATCCAACGTTGTTCCTATTGAAATCTGTTCTATGAATGTATTATTGTGTAAAATTAAATTCTACCTTTGGTTGTTGACATTGCTTGCATCATACTGTTGAGCGTTTAAATTAAAGAATCACTACGATTTGTAATTTTGTAATTTATTAATTAATTTGGAAAACCACGAAGAACTTCAGCACAAAGGATAATAACATTTATTTACTCATTTATGGTTTATTTTATTCTGTAAGATGGCTAGTTATTTGCCACGTAATCAAGTAGTTCACTTATTACACAATGTTTTGTATAACCCTAGTAAATACTAACATACTGACTATCTCTTCAAATTATTAATATTGGTCCAAACGTGCTAGTGAAAAATATGAAAAAACCTATCTTGATTTACTGCTGGAGAGATGATGAAAAAGCTTACTAATAGCAGCAGCTTTCTTGTAAATGTCCACAATCTGCAATCGCTATATCCAAATGCTAGAATTTTCTTCACAAACTGGGAATGTACTGGGTTCCATGAAATTGACTCTATGAACACACTTAACCGCTCTTTGCGAGTGGTGAAAATAGCAGTAAACAACAAATGGTTGATGTTCTTTGTAAAAATGACACTGATAATTGTCCGTAGAGGCGTGCTATCCAGAACCGAAATCTAGAACAAAAGATGGATGGGTAATGTCTGCGACATAACCGGAGAGATGTAGAATACACAAGGAACACGATCTTCAAATATGTTGATATTCATTGGAATTTTCGGACAAAAGGTGATTTGGGCGAGGAATATTACAAATTATTCATTACAAAATTGTTGCTTTTATTGTAATTTACGCCCACTCCCAGCGGACACTGTGAGCCAGTTTGATTTCTTTTGCGAGAAAGTTACGCACTTGGCGCACTATTTTGTATCCTCAAACAAACCGACCAAGTAGGCATCACTGGCTTCATTACGGCTGAGTTTTGTAAGCGTAGCTCGGCTTTGAAGTAATACACAACCTTACAAACCAGACGCTGGAATGTTAGCCAGCGGATTAGTTGCTCCGTTGCCCTTTAGTAGGGGCGAAATACTGGCATGGCGACACACCGACAGCTCCTGATCGGTAGTTGGTTGCGATGGGCCACCAGTAGCTGGGGCACTTTTTCGGACCGTCATCATTGCCAACTGCTTTCCTCTGGTGGACTGGTTGCTTGCTAGTGCTTGAACGAATACGAATGATGAGAAAAACTGACCGACCAATATTCAAATATGAAAACACGAGAAAGCACTACTATCGCTCTCTCGCTCGTTTCCGTGCCATTCCTGCCGAACGGAAAGAAAAGTTTACTAGCATAACCAAAAAGAAATTTTCTGTCTTTCCATCGCTTTCAATTTAGTGGCCAGTGCTAGCAAACTTGAACAGATTTGAAAAGAAGGAAGGAAAAGATTTTCACAAATTTAAATTCTTTTGTGTAATTTGTTAGCGCTGATAAAGGCTATTTAGTTTGCTACTAGCAAAGAGCTGCACAAACAAATCGATTTATGCAGTTAATCAACGGAGGCTGCCAAAAAGTTCGAATAAAAGCATGCGACTAGTGTACTTTGCACGTTCTATATTTTATCAATACTAGAGAGGATCAATAAAATAATTCAAATTGTAATAGCGACATGCAATTGTGGCAACACTGGCCGTGGGATGGTGGGGGAATACGCTCATCCTTTTTGGTAATGATGGTATTAGCAGCAGAAAAGAATGGAAAAGCAATGCACGAAAACGAGCGAGAGAGGATAATTTAAATTCTCTTTCTTTCCACACATCGTATTTCTTACATTGCTTTCTGAAAATTGTTATACCCCTTAAACTCTTATTTGAACACAATTAATTGGTCCTGAAAAGAACCGTTGATTGTTTTATTGCGAAACCATAATTTAGCGCACTCCCCGCGGATACGGTGAGCCAGTTTGTTGTATTTGGTATGAAAGTTACACGCTTGGCTCACTGTTCTGCATCCTCGAACAAACCGACCGAGTAGGCAACGATGGCTTCTCGGGGCATCATTACGACTGAGCTTTGTAGGCGTAGCTCGACTTTGCAATCCTGTATAATCTCACGAACCAGACGCTGGAAGGATCGCCTGCAGATTAGTTGCTTCGTTGGCCTTTAATTGCGGCTAATTTCTGGCAAGGCGACAGTTCCTGGTCGGTAGTTGGTAGCGACATAAAACATACTCTAATTATTTTTTTCCATATTGTCGAGATCTTTAGGTTGCAGTAAAAAATATAAAAGGGTTGCATTTGATAAATTTAGATTTTTTATAATGCATTTCTTTTTAAGCATTAACTGTACTGCTTGCATTGCATGTTCACACATCACGAAATCAGTCCTACTATTACTAACTTTGTTTACTAATACTAAAATATAAAGACTTATGTTTGAGGTGGGATTTTTTATGGCGTGATTAACATTAACAGTAGATACCCAAAGCATAATAAATATCAGGAATTTTGTATCTTTCTTCAGCTAATTGCCACTTGGTCAAGTCTCCCCATAAAATCTTGGTCAAGTCTCCCCAACATTAGTTATTACGTTCAATTTCATTCAAATTCAAGTAATAACTATTCCAATGTTCCAATTTATTTATAATCATTTCACTGCTTCACAAAGATTAAGATGGTATATTAGTACACTATTAGTAATTAGTAGTCGAGTAGATATGTCCATACAAACTTTGATAAAAAATTACATCATTTAATGCAAATTTATTAATCACGTAATATTTTCTGTAAGGAAAGGATTTTTCATTCCAAACTTTTAAAGTTACCTTAAGGGATCGAAACAAGTATAAAAATATTTTTGAAAAAAAATTCAGAATCGAATAGAAAACACCATAGCCAAACATAGAATTTGGCGCTTGGTCAAGTCTCCCCACATATATATATATATATATATATATATATATATATATATATATATATATATATATATATATATATATATATATATATATATATATATATATATATATATATATATATATATATATATATATATATATATATATATATATATATATATATATATATATATATATATATATATATATATATATATATATATATATATATATATATATATATATATATATATATATATATATATATATATATATATATATATATATATATATATATATGCAGAGTCCCTAATTTCCTCCGGTTTCAGTCACGGTAATATTCAATTATCATTTGCCAATCTCTTGGATGCTCGATTCCATGAGTTAAGTTGCATCATAAAGAATTAGCCTTAAGCTAAGTAAGTTTCATTAACGCTGCGCCTTGTATACGCGAAGGCAATGTTTAATAACAACAAAATTGTTTGCTTACGCCGCGACCCTACTGTAGCAGGGGCATGGCATCACCATATGGAGTAGTCCATTGTTTTTAATTGAATCGGCCAGCGACCGACAGTTCTAGTGAGAGCTTTAGAAATGCTTTCAAAAAAAAACTTCGTGCATTTCTCTCAGAGATGCGCGAAAGTGATCTAAACCCGCGTTGTTAAAAAGTCTTAAACCAGAGTTAAGAGGTTAGTCGTGTGAAGTAGTTAAGGTGGTGATTCACACTAAAGAGATAGGTCCGCCACTAGTAGTCGTTAACACACGCGCCTGCCGTCTTTCTGTGTGAAATAGTTGTGAGGTTAAGCAAGATAGGGAAACAGGAAAACAAGCCTGCCAGCGAGTTGATAAGTGCATTTCCAATGAAGCTCTGGAGGCGGGAAAATCACATTACCGTAAAGCAAATATAGTGATTACGATACTCATAATTCTAAATTAAAGAATATTGTTACAAGTGGGCATTTTAACATCAATTATGCTTATCGCAGTTCGTAGGATTAGCAGTGATACAACTAATAAAGTAATTCATGTGGTGACAGCGGAAAAAGGCAAATTGAGGCCTAGGACGCGAACATTTCTGGCTGGTGCCTAACAGTGAGAAAGTTAAAGTGTGATTCACTCCGGGCTTCTAATTGGGCCAAATCCAGCCGTTGAGCTTACGGAGCTTTGCGTTTATCTGTAGTTATATCGGTTTCAGCTATTAAAGATAGTAAACCAGCTGGTGCGTACGAGGTGATTCTCCGTTGGATATTTATCTGTGAATCTTGTGTTGATTTGAATTGTATCTTTACTAGTTCGCTAGTTAACGGAATATGGAGTGGTGAGTGATGCGAATTTAACATAACCACCGAAGATAAAGTAGTGAACCAGTTCATAGGAGATTTAGAATTTACTTGTGATCTGAAGTTGAAATCAAAAAGTTCTCTTCCCATGCAAATACTGTTGAATGAATGAATTGAATTTTTACGGTTGGATAAAAGGCGTTGAAGAAGTGCAGTTTGCAGACCAGTCATAAGCCTTTTGACGTCATCTGGCGGGCAGTACCTTTTGGAATTTTAAGTCTTAAGTGCTCCACGGAAAGGAGGAAGCAACAGAATTGCACCTCATCAGGAGTACGATTCGTACAATTAGAAACGGCACAGGGTAAGTGAACCATTTACTTTACATTGCACGGGGGACGAACAAACAACGAATGTCAATCAAACGTCATTGTCTTTAAGTTTTTAAGCACGTATATGCTACGCCGCCATGATTTCTATTCCAACATCTAAAACGTCGGGCTAGGGTCGAACCACAATGAACAGAATCAATTTCATTCGACACAATTTTGTGATAGTCGAACTCTGTGGTAATTTTTATTTTATTTGGTATTCACCGACATGTCCAGCACCACACATTTCTTCAATCAGCTATCCAATATTCTCGCTTTTTACCAAATATCTAATAAAATTGAGTCATACCGTACGGAATCTGGCTAGCGAAAATCGAACTTCGAGCGAGACAAGCGGAACAATTTGAACTGTCAGTGGGGATCATGAATTGTGCGCCCGCTGAGATGTTGACTTGTGTCAGCTCAATACAAATAGGATAGAGGTGCTATATACGGGGTTTTAAGTAATAATTTAAGCAAATAATCACTAACTTTCAGATTGATGACAAAACTAACTCGATGACAAATTTGTTATACTAACACTAACAGACCGATAGAAATGGCGAGTCCAAGCTATCAGGTCAATTTTTTTTATTAATATCAACCCTCCTTAAGGATATAAGGATCACTGATTAAAGATCCACAGAAAGCGCGACCAGGGTATCATGACCCGGAGCAGCACAATGTAAGTGACACGCAAAAGTAGCTGTCCTACGTTTCATTCAATATGAAAACCGTCTCGCACAAAAAAAGCATATAATGCAACCCGACCTCCTGGCATAAAGCCGGAGGGTACTAAGTCGGTCATTCGGAAACACAGAAAGTTCGAAAATTAATAAGAATTAATCATCACCCAATACCAGGGAAACATACATTGTTAATATCGCTCAGAACAAGCCTCTGGCGAATCAATTTAAAAATGGGAAAGCACACAGGACTATATGTGTTTGTGTTTGCTTTTAACAAATTAATAAATAAACAGAAGCGTACGAGCTACGTCTGAATTTCACATTATTAATATAGATTTGGTCCCAATCTGGGTACTGCTAAGTACAGTTCTCATTCCAAAGTTGCATTGCAGCTGTTTTTTATTAATTCTTTCGAGCGGTTCTTACAAGTCTCCTACCAGGGGAGCAAGCTTCATAAAAAGCACGACTGCGAGAAGCGATTAGTGGCATGCTATAGGTTGCCATAAAAAGAAACAAAAAAATTAAAAACAAACAGAATTGCCCCGCCCATGAACAAAATTTTTGGTCAGCATTTTTTTCTTCGCTCTGCTATGCAGCACAGCTGTTTGAATAAACAACGGCAGAACTAACTACATAGCGCAAAACAGTTGGAAGAACGAATTAAAGGCCAGAGCAAATGCAAGCGTCGAAAATTGAAGGTCAGGTTTCAATAACTTGACCGCGAAAATAATAACTGAAAACCATGCAGGCCATTAGAATACAGTGTTTACCTTTGGGTAAAAACACTGTTATGTGCTGTCTTGACCACGGTCAAGACTATATTATGTCACACGTTGCTGTGCGAAGTGACTAATTAATTACTTTATGAATCACGTGCAGCAATTATGAAATTCTTTTTAATTTTTTTTTGAAACATAAGCCCATCAAAGTTATGAAATGAATTTTACACCCAACAGGGTCAGCAACCGGACCCTTATGCAGAGAAAAATTTGAGAATTCATTTTATAGCTGGTTTGAAAGATGTAAACCTCAAGAATTCAGCGAGAGGCTACCGAACAGCTTCGTTTAAAGAGCTGGTAGAACTTTTAGAAGAGGATAGTGTTCGTATGTACCATCTTAAAAATATTGAAAAACGGTTGCAGTCGTGGCGTTGGGCTAATAAGCAACAACCGGAAAACTGCACCAGCTTCAATGAATATGGTTGCTACGCTGAACAGTCTTGTCAGCGGGATTTTTATAACAATAATAACGATCGGTTTGTCAACTCAAATGGTCCGATTAACCAAGACGTTGAAGATGACCTCAGCGCAATAAATTACAATGACAAAAATTTCGAAATTTTCCAGAATGAGGAAAACGTTAGCAATTGTAGCAATTCGATAATGGGAGACTTCGAAAACTTGAAAGAAAATCTTCCGGAACAATATTATACGCAAGAAATTGAATATGATCATTGACCGCAAATGCATGCGAGAACGAACTGGTCCGATTATGATCACAATATAGACACTAACAAACAAGAACCATATCAGTGGCGTAGCCAGGGGGGGGGGGGTTTGGGGGTTAAACCCCCCCCCCCCCCCCAAACCAAAATTATTTGGATTGAAAAAAAAAATGATACTGACGAATTTAATTTAATATTCCACAAAATATTTTTGGAAAAATATTCTCTGATCACTACATTGAGAACTGTGTTTAAAGCGTCATGAGAACTTTTGGAAAATTGTGGGAAGGGGATCTTGTAACTTATCTCTTAACCAAAATCCTATAGTTGTCAAATTACTTCAATGTAAAATAAAATAACTGTCTGAATTATTATGAGCTCATTTTTGGAAAGATGCTTCAAAATATGGATTAGAGACAATTTTTCGAATGGGAATCTAAATTTGAATAGGTTGATTGTATATAAAACATAAGCTTGTTTTAACGAAAACTTGCATACATTTCAACATTTGCTGAAAATGTATTTTTTAGATTGTGTAGAGTTTAGACAACAATTCAATATGGTTAACAACAAGAATAACATTTCAGAAACTAGTTGAAAGCTGGTGTAATTTTGTCTCTAGCAGGTCAGAATCGGTTTTATGAGCATTGGATTTTTATTGTATTATCAACTATATGAATAGCCTCTTAGTAGGATGCAATGAATGGAGTACTAAAATTTTGTGTGCTACGTACTGCAAGTTGTGAGGTTGACTAATGAAGAAAAGTAAAATTAATGCTCGATAAATTTTTAACGGTCACGATCACATTCATTCGAAACTGCCAAATTTCGATGTTAAGTAACATTGAAGAATTTCAAAACGTAAAACTGTTCATCTGCTGATAGAATAGTTTTGACGGTTAATCCTCCTAGAAGTAATTATAGAGAAGAATTACTCTTCAAGCAAATTTAGGTCGAGACTTAATGTCTTCAGCAATGTTTTCGAAAGTGCTATTTCAAACAAATTTGTCAAAGACATAAATATCCCACATATTCAGAGTATCGAAATATAGTAGTAGAAAACCTTCACAACAAGCTATTCTGAAATTACTGTATTTGATAAATCTCTTCTGCGGTAATTAAATAATAAATTCACATTGCGTTCAAGGTGCCTTTGAAGCTTACAAAAAATAAGGGAACTGGATTTAAAACAAACAATTCCCAGATATTAAAAGGACTCAAAAACACAAAGAGTGATTCCATTTTCAGGAGCTAGCATCAATTCGGCGCTAGCTTACTCCGCCCACCAAGTTAGTGTCGGATTCTGATGAGATGAAGTCGAAACGCAAGTTTCAGTTCCATCCATCCATAATATATATAGTTATAGGTTTTGTGTTCTCAACTCGCAATGATTGTTTCAAACAATTTTATCCGTAGCGCAGAAAAAAATAGTTTTCACCTAAATTTTTCTTCACTAAGGAGAAATATAGCATGCCCAGTCCATTCCTATATGTTGAATTCATGTAGCCTTCATATTTTCAACAAAATTGTTTGAAATGACATTATCAAAAACTTTGCTGAAGACACCATGTCTCTTAATATTTTTGAAAAATTAATTCACCATAATTACCTCTATGAGAATTAATCACTAAAATTTCTATATCAAAGCAGGCGCTGTTTTATGTTGATAACTTCCCGAAGTTGTCAAACCTTCAAAGTCAAGGATTATTATATTAGGTGATCTTGAACGTTGAAAATTTTTTAGATCATTTATCCCACTTTAAAAGATCGCAATTTTTGACTTCATTGACATATTATACAAGAAAATAATCTATAGAGGTTTGAAAACTGTTCCATGTTGATCCTTCTTGTTTGTAGACTGGAATGACGTCTGTTAGACTACTTATGTTTTTGAGTTTTCAATAATTTATCAAACTCATATTAAATTTTAAGATTTTTTCAAAAAATTTGCGATTTTCATCAAAACCCCCTCCAAACCAAATTTCTGGCTACGCCACTGAACCATATGTTAACTACGAACAAGTGGGTCATTATGGAGACCAAAGTAACGAAATAAGTGTGAATTGCGCTATAAACAATAAAGAAAGCGCAAATAATAATTTAATACATCATGATAGAAGATATTACGACCTCGAACGGTCTTTCACCATGTCGGAAAACGGTAATAATCCAGTTCAGATGTTACCTGATGAAAATGAGTTATTGCATCAGCAAGAAAAAGTTTGCACTACCACAGATTTGGAGAAAGTGCATAATGACGAATTAGAAGAAATAAGTATGACAGATAATGAAGGTCAAATGGAAGTAAGGGATAATGAAACGCCCACAATGATACCGCATGAATGCACAATTATAGTTGAGGAAGCGTGCCAAACAGAGCAAGCGATCACGAATAGTAATGTTGAAACTCATGATGATGAGAAAAGTAGTAAAACGAAAAATATTGTTGACTTAGAAGAGGAGAACGACAATAATTATGTTACATGTGCGGGAAAAATTTCTAAGGATGAACAAGAACATAACGAACAAAGATGCATAAATAGTGTGATCCCACAATGCGGATCAGAAAAATATTACGGAAGTTTAACATGTTAAAGGCATTGATATAAGCCCGTTGAGGGAAAATAACTACTTTGGGTATAATTATGGGAATTATGTCAATGACGAAAATTCCGTAGACTCCGGTTTTAAGGAGCAAACCGGAGAAAACGATGACGACAACCAGTATAGCTTAGCTGAAGGCGAAAGCGAAAGTAATCAGTTACGGGGTAATGACCGAACTGTGAAATCATCAGAGGCTACATACTCGAGCCATCTAGAAAAAGGGCTTTTCCACCGATGGAAAGTGAAAGTTAAGCAAAATGTACATAGTTGGGCAAACGTGTGTACATATTTATATTATCTAAGTATATATACAATAGTTGCAAATACATATAAATATACTTGTTTGATTTAAATGACACTAGAAATAAATGACAAACATAACGAACGAAAGACAACACATCATACAAAGACAAAATTAAATTAAGGAAAGCATAAAGAATTCATCAGAAGTATTAGATAAAAAAGCAGTATCTGTCGAAAAAAGCAATTTAAAATGGCAGAAGATATAAAGCCAGAAAATGAGATTTTTTTATTAACAAGTTAAAAAGACTGTAGTACAAAATATGGGATGCAATATTTTTTTTTAAACGTCAAATACAAGTATAAAATTGAATACATGGAAAAAAGTGCAATCAGAAGGAAGGTTGCAAAACAGTGATAATAAAATCGAATACAAGAGATGGTCAGAATCAGAAAAACCTGAACCAAACTAAGGGAAAAAACGGAAGGGCCAGAGTCAGAGGACCTGAGTCGAATACAATGTTATAAAAGGAAAATATAAGAAGGCCTGAGTCATTGAACCAGAGCCGAAATAAAAGTGAAGAGTCAAGAGCCAGAGTCAAAGGACTTGAGCTGAGCACAATTTTATAAAAAAGATTTTAGTATGAATATATAAGAAGGCCTGAGTCAGTGACCCAGAGCCAAAATAGAAGTAAAGCCAGTGTCAAAGGACCAGAGCTAGAGCCAAGATTATTAAGGTCACGTATTTTCTAAATCGGGTCGTGTAAGCTATACTACGATTTGAAACTCCGGAGTAAACAATGCCGAAGTATCGAGATGAGAACACAAGAATGAATGAGCAAGGGGAAGTCAGACCCCTGGAGTGAAAAGAGTGTATGATACACAGGGAAACTGACGCCAGGATGTATGATAAATGAATGAAGTACGAACGAGTGTTTAAAATTTCAGATAGGACGAAGAGATTGACAAACGAGGACAAACCAAGTAAGGGCGAAAAGGGTGAAGAACAGGAATACGAGACAAAGACGAAGGGAATAATCATTAGGAGATCTTAACGGTGAAAGCAAGGGAAAAAGTTTCATAATCTTAAGAAAAGTGTTAATGGACACTATAACATATAGGTGATGAAAGCGTCACGAAAAACGTGAAAGTGGGAATAGAAAATTTTTATTAAACAATTTATAAAGAGACGTATAGCAAACACGCTCAGAAGATTACATTTTACCAAACAGACGTGACATGAATCCGTCCAAGTACTGGTTAAAATATAAATATAAAAAATGCAGTTAAACAAATGGCGAGAAAACGCCCAGATGGGAAATATTTTATGAAAAGGGTAAACATGCCAAAACAAGAAAGTTATCAACAAGTTGCAGTAGAGACAGACACTGCATAAGAATTTCATTTTAAATTTCACAAGAGTCGCTGTTGATTACGCCACATCGACCAACGAGCCCCATTTGCCCCGTTCATTGAGTGACACCGATAGTGTACTGAGGGTGCACCAGCCGAGGGATCGTCAGCGATGGTGAAGGTGACCTACCTAGCTTATATCGATCGAGCGCAAGTGACAGAGAGGAAAAAGAGAACAGATTGATAACGTGCGCAGTGATAGCTAGGCGTCCCATCGTATATTCTGTTAAGTAATTGAAATCTAAGGTTTCCTATTGAATATATTGAAACTTAAATCTAATTAAAATATCTAGGTGAGAAAATACTTGAAGAATCTTAAACTTAACTTAAATTTATTGTAATACTAATTAAAACTAAATCTTAACCTAAATTGAAATAATAGCTAAGTACTGAAGAACAATAGTACGGACAGGTGGCTGGTTGCTGCATATAGGCAGCTCGTGCATAATTTAGGGTAAGAACTCAGAAAATTTACTAGTATTTATATTCTAAACGAAATATTTACTTGTTCAGAATCAATATAGCTTGAAACTCCGTATTGCGCTGTGTAAGAACACTTGCGAGAGCAACTATTAGGTGAGTTATTATAACTGTAGCCATAGCCATCTCACCTAAGCATATTTACTACTAGATTCCGCGAACTTTAACAGTTGCAACGCGTGATTATATGTAAAGGTTATACGGAGCGTTGTACGACAAAAAGAAATACTAAGCGTAAGCACAATTCGTTTACAATCTTAAATCTACAACTTACATCTACTTACTTATTTCCTAGGAATTTTATAATCTAAATAAACATTTATTGAGGATTGATAAAATTGGATTATTTCTTGTCGCTGCAGCGTGCGTAACATTATAAAATTCGCTTATTGGAACTGAGAAGATGCCGGGCAAACAGTCCAATACAAAATCCAATAAAAAAGTAAAAACCGCTAAGCTGACGATTCAGACAAAGGGTACCGCCGCCATTGCTAATGCCGTTGCTGTTAACACCGATGCAGCAGCCATCAACACGCAACCTGAACGAGTACTTGGACTCTCTTTCAACACTACTATGAATGTTCCTGTACTTAACACGGGATCAGGAAGCCAGCAAGGCGCCGCGGGTGCCAACTTGATAAATCAAGTTCGCCGGTCCACACGAAATAATCACTGCTCCCTGTGCGATGAACGGGATAATAGCAGAATGGTCCAATGTGACTCATGCGACAACTGGTACCATTTCACGTGCGCAAATGTTACTGAAGCAGTCTCAGAGACAGACTGGAGTTGCCCGTCTTGTGGAACTAGTAACAGTACCAATCCTCTCCATCCGGACAATATCTGTTCTTCACAGCAACAATCGACACACGAACCTGAACCATCTGAGGATATAATATCTGTGCGATCTAACAATACCCTAACAAGGTCGAGCACCTGTACCAGCAGAAGTCGATCAAGGCGTGAGATGAAGTTGCAGCTACGCAAACTGAAAGAGACTAAAGCCTTGGAGCAGAGGTTTCTGGACATGAAATTCGCCATACTCGACAAATACAGAAGCGATAGTGAGGAGGATGAAGTTGGGTCAATAGTCGACAAAGTATCGCAAATAGAGGAGTGGATAGAGGGTACGGACCGTATTGGTGATAGAGGTGAGGCCCATTTTCAGCCCACATTGACTAATGAACAGCAGCCGATAAGTTCGCAGCCTGTAGAGCACATCGCTTACGGTCAAGGGCAACCACCAATCGGTTACAATCGAGAAAGAACGTCACAAGTTCCCCTCCACGTTCCACTGTCAAACCCTGAAGGACGTCCAATACAACAAATTGGGGTGCATCCCCCTCGCCCAGTTCCTCACAACTTGCAATGGACACAACCTAGTATTCTAACCCGAAGGGTGAGTGGCGTCGACAACTTTGTTCCTGAGCAGGGTTCAACGCCAAATCCTCCACGTTATCGACTTGAACCCACGGAAAATAATGGCGACGATACCATGTATCTTCTGAATAGAAGTCAATTGGCTGCACGTCACGCCGTTCCCAAGGATTTGCCAGAGTTCAGCGGACGAGCCGAAGAGTGGCCATTGTTTCTGGCCATGTTCAACTCTTCAACGCAAATGTGCGGTTTTTCAAACGAAGAAAATATGCTTCGATTGCGGAAATGTTTGAAAGGTGAGGCGCTGAATAGGGTAAGGTGCGAATTGCTGCACCCGTGCAATGTGGCGAGCGTGATGTCAACGCTCAAAATGTTATATGGCAAGCCTGAAGCGATCATTCAAGCGGTCATCCAGAAGGTGAGAGATTTGCCAGCTCCTAGGGTCGAAAAGTTAGAAACTCTTGTCGATTTCGCACTTTCGGTGAAGAATCTCTGCGCCACAATACAAGCGTGCGAGATAAGTGACTACATGTACAGCTCTTCTCTGCGATACGAGCTGGTAGAACGTCTACCGCCCGGACTTAAGTTGGAATGGGCAAGATCGACTAGGGGAAATCCGGTACCGACATTGCTAGAGTTTAGCACTTGGTTGTACGTGATGGCGGAAGATGCCAGCGCAGTGATGGGAACGCAGAACAACGGACCGAAAGACGAATCAAAGGTCCGCAGCAGAAGGGAGAACGTGCTTAACGTGCATATCGAGTCGGATAAGAAGCAACCGTATAACCCAACCAGGGACAAAAAGGATTTCTCGCAATCGTGCAGAGTATGTAAGGGAACCTGCTCTTCGGTAGCCAAGTGTGAACGGTTTTCAGAATTCAGCTACGACTCTAGATGGGCTACGATCAAGGAACTCAAACTCTGCCGAAAATGCCTTCAACGGCATAATAGTCCCTGTAAACTGAAAAGGACATGCGGAATCAACGGATGTACATACCTTCATCATCCCCTTCTTCACGGTAGCAAAAAGTCCGAGTCGGAAACAATAACTTCTGGTCCATCCACTTCTTTAATCCCCGGCGGGAAACTCGAGAGCAGTGTCAATGTCCATCAAACTAAAACCAGTGGCGTACTTCTCCGGTTTGTTCCTGTTGTTCTATACGGGCCGTCGAAAGAATTACATACATACGCATTTATCGACGATGGTTCTGAGCTGACCCTTCTGGAGCAAGGACTGGCAGATGAATTAGGAGTTTCTGGACAGATAGCACCTTTGTGTCTAAAATGGACTGGTGGCACGAAAAGAGTGGAGTGCAAGTCCCAAAAGGTCAGTCTGCAGATTTCTGGCACATCGAACAAATCGATGAGACATGCATTGTCGGATGCGCGTACCGTGAACAAGCTAGAACTGCGACCACAAACGATGATTATTTCGGAATTGCAGAAACGGTTCCGGCACCTCGAAGGACTTCCCATCGAGTCGTATAGTGACACTGCTCCACGCATACTAATCGGTGTCGACCACGCCAAGCTTGGCCACGTAACGAAGAGTCGTGAAGGTAAAACAAAGGAACCAGTTGCGGTCAAGACTTGCTTAGGATGGTGCGTTTACGGATATGTCGCACATAGTTCGTCCAGCACCGGTGTCGTCAACAATCATATGCTAGATATTTGCTCATGTAACCAAGAAAACGGAGATTATCTACATAAGGCCATGAAGGAATATTTTTCCCTTGACAGTATGGGCGTGGTCAAATCGGGAAAGGTGCTCATGTCCACAGAAGATGAACGGGCACTACAAATGCTGGACACACTAACGCATCGGAAAGGGGATAAATATGAATCAGGCCTTCTTTGGAAATACGACGGTGTACGCCTTCCGAACAATAAAGCAATGGCACTAAAGCGCTGGGAGTGCCTGGAACATCGGCTGCAGAATGATCCGCATCTGGCAGAAGTTTTGAACACGAAGATCGCGGATTACATCTGCAAAGGATACATACGGAAGCTTACCGATGCCGAGCTCACGATCCAGCATCCCAGGGTCTGGTATCTTCCGGTATTCCCCGTTGTTAACCCGAACAAACCTGCAAAGACGAGGTTGGTATGGGACGCCGCCGCGAAAGCTTACGATGTTTCGCTCAACTCCGTCCTTCTTAAGGGACCCGATTTCCTAGCGTCTCTGCTAAGCGTGCTAATAAAATTTAGAGAACACCGGATAGCAGTTTGCGGAGACCTGAGGGAGATGTACCATCAAGTACTGATGCGAGAAGAGGACCAGCATTGTCAACGGTTTTTCTGGGGACGCGAGGAGAGCACAGGCGGACCTAATGTCTACATCATGCAGGTGATGACGTTCGGGGCCTGCTGCTCACCAAGCACGGCCCAGTATGTAAAAAACAAGCATGCCAAACTGTACGAAAACGAGTTTCCGGCCGCAGTTCATGCGATAGTCAAGCAGCATTACGTCGACGATATGCTCATCAGCGTCGAGACGGAAGAGGAAGCGATTTCGCTCGTACACGACATCAAGATGATTCACCAGGAAGGCGGCTTCGAAATGAGAAATTGGCTGTCGAATTCATCGACGGTGCTGCTATCGCTGAATGAAAAACCAGTGACCAATAAAAACTTAAACGTCAATGATGGCCTTCCCACGGAGAAAATTCTTGGAATGTGGTGGGACACAGAGAAAGACTGCATTACCTTTAAGCTCTCCTCGAAGTGCCAGGAAGATCTCCTATCTGGTCAACGGCGACCAACCAAGAGAGAAGCTCTTCGAATGCTGATGCTGATGTACGATCCATGCGGATTTATCGCACATTTCCTGATGTACCTCAAGGTCTTGCTGCAGGATATATGGCGCTCTGGAATTGGCTGGAACGATAAAATCGAAGAGAATGAGTTCGAAAAGTGGCTGCTATGGCTGAAAGTCCTTCCCAAGGTAGAAGAAGTTGAAATTCCAAGATGCTTTCGGATCCAGATCTCAGTTAACGCCGAGGTACAAATACACACATTCGTCGACGCAAGTGAGAATGGGTTTGCAGCCGCGGTTTATCTGCGATTCCGACAAGGAGCTAATATAGAATGTGCGCTTGTGGCCGCCAAGGCGAGAGTGGTTATACTTCGCTTCTTGTCCATTCCTCGAGCCGAACTTCAAGCAGCTGTCCTCGGAGTGCGACTAACGAATGCCGTCCACACTGCCCTGAGCTTTAAGGTGAATCAGCGGTTCTTCCACACTGACGCCAGGGACGTGTGCTGCTGGCTGATCTCTGACCATAGAAGATACAGCCAATATGTTGCCGTTCGAGTCAGTGAAATTCTGGAGAGCACGGAAGTATATGAATGGCATTGGATATCGACCAAACAAAACGTAGCTGACTTGGGTACTAAATGGAAAGGTTTCCCGGATCTCAGCTCGCAAAGTCCGTGGTTTCGGGGATCCTCGTTCCTATCGACACCAGTAGAAGAGTGGCCTATAACTTCGCGGCGGTATGGAACAACTGACGAAGAACTTCGTCCTCATCTACTTACACACATTGTTGCACCAGAACCGTTGATCGCGCTGGAGAAATTCTCAAGCTGGACGACGCTATTACGCCGAACTGCAGTGTTCGCTCGGCAAGCTTCCAACTGGAGACGATTGGCGAAAAAGGAGCGACCACTTAGTGGACCACTCACCCACGAAGAACTGGTCAAAGCCGAAAATTATCTGTATCGCATAGCCCAAGGCGACGTGTTCGCGGACGAGGTGGCAATCCTGAAGATTAATGCCTTCTCCGCAGAGAAGAAGCGAATACCGAAGAGCAGCTCAATCTACCGTGTCTGTCCTACACTGGACAATCAGAATCTGCTGCGAGTTCAAGGCCGGACAGGGGGATGCAAGTACATCGATGTAGATGCCTCCAACCCAGTAATTCTTCCCCACGAACACACCATAACAAAACTCGTTGTGGCGCACTTTCATCGGCAGTTCCATCACCAAAATCACGAAACCGTGGTAAATGAACTACGTCAGCACTTCTATATCCCACGATTGAAAGTTGTCTACAGGAGAGTGCGTAGGGAATGTCAGCAGTGCAATAACGACAGCGCAACACCCTGTCCTCCAATGATGGCTGACTTACCAGAAGCACGGCTGGCTGCCTATACTCGTCCATTTACTCACACAGGTTTGGATTATTTTGGGCCGATGACGGTATCAATCGGTCGTCGCACTGAGAAGCGATGGGGTGTTCTAGCTACCTGTCTCACTACTAGAGCCATCCATCTGCAGGTCGCATACTCACTATCGACGGACTCGTGCATTATGGCTTTGAGAAATATCTTCAGCCGAAGGGGAACACCTTCGGTAATATATAGTGACAGAGGCACCAACTTTAAAGGCGCTGAAAAGGTTCTCGAAGAGGCGATTCGGAACATAGATCAGGACAAATTAGTGACCGAGTTCACATCAAGGCACACCGAGTGGAGATTCAATCCACCTTCGGCACCACACATGGGTGGGGCGTGGGAGCGCTTGATCAGGACCGTGAAGCAGAACTTGAGTAAGGTTATAGCGTCAAGGGTAGTAACCGCCGAGGTACTCGAGAACGCACTGAATGAGGTGGAGAACATAGTCAACTCTCGACCGTTGACCAATATTCCCGTTGATGGCGACCTCTCTCCGGTACTAACCCCTAACCATTTTCTCCTGCAATCCTCCAACGGGTTGAAACCACTAATCACTTTCGACGACAGCTCTCGGGCCTTGAAAAACAACTACGAAACTTCTCAAATCCTTGCCAACAGTTTCTGGAAACAGTGGCTCCGAGATTACCTTCCGACCATCACGAGAAGATCCAAATGGTTCGTGGCGATGAAGCCCATCGAAGTTAACGATATTGTAATCGTAGCCGATCCAAAGTTCCCACGAAACTATTGGCCAAAGGGAAGAGTCATAGCAACAAAGGTTGCCTCGGATGGACAGGTACGATCTGCAACGGTGCAAACTGTTAGCGGCGGAATTTACGAGAGACCAACAGTGAAGCTCGCAGTACTTGATGTAGGCGTTCGTAGTAATGCGTCGCGGAAGAATCTACAACGAATTACGGGGGGGAGTGTTGATTACGCCACATCGACCAACGAGCCCCATTTGCCCCGTTCATTGAGTGACACCGATAGTGTACTGAGGGTGCACCAGCCGAGGGATCGTCAGCGATGGTGAAGGTGACCTACCTAGCTTATATCGATCGAGCGCAAGTGACAGAGAGGAAAAAGAGAACAGATTGATAACGTGCGCAGTGATAGCTAGGCGTCCCATCGTATATTCTGTTAAGTAATTGAAATCTAAGGTTTCCTATTGAATATATTGAAACTTAAATCTAATTAAAATATCTAGGTGAGAAAATACTTGAAGAATCTTAAACTTAACTTAAATTTATTGTAATACTAATTAAAACTAAATCTTAACCTAAATTGAAATAATAGCTAAGTACTGAAGAACAATAGTACGGACAGGTGGCTGGTTGCTGCATATAGGCAGCTCGTGCATAATTTAGGGTAAGAACTCAGAAAATTTACTAGTATTTATATTCTAAACGAAATATTTACTTGTTCAGAATCAATATAGCTTGAAACTCCGTATTGCGCTGTGTAAGAACACTTTCGAGAGCATCTATTAGGTGAGTTATTATAACTGTAGCCATAGCCATCTCACCTAAGCATATTTACTACTAGATTCCGCGAACTTTAACAGTTGCAACGCGTGATTATATGTAAAGGTTATACGGAGCGTTGTACGACAAAAAGAAATACTAAGCGTAAGCACAATTCGTTTACAATCTTAAATCTACAACTTACATCTACTTACTTATTTCCTAAGAATTTTATAATCTAAATAAACATTTATTGAGGATTGATAAAATTGGATTATTTCTTGTCGCTGCAGCGTGCGTAACAGTCGCAAATGAGCCAAACCCAAGTAACAATTTTGGTTATATTGAAGTTTTAAAGCGTTTAATAAAACTAATATTTAAAACCTCCCATGCTAACTTTATGGTCTTATGTACTTCCTGGAGGCTGCTATAAACCCATGTTATGACAAATTGGCCTAGTTTTATTGTAATCAGTAGAACTTGTTATGCAAACTAAAATAGGAGTAATAGTTTTATTACAGTTCTATTCTACTCTTTAGATGTGATATTAAACCAACAGCATAAAACCTTCTCCTGACCTAGCAGTGTGGAAAACCACTATATGAGCGCTAATTAACCAACATAAAACTGTAAAGTCTTCCTGAAGAAGTCCATAAAACTTCGTATGCTATCTATGTTAGAACATTCAGTTTTAAACTGAATTTTTACACTAATTAGATGTATTCAATGAAATTTTATAGTGGTTTTATCCCTTAACATCGCATGATGCCAATCATCGAACAAAATGCTATATTGTAAGGTATACATTTTTTCAGAATAGTGATTAAAAGAATTTTATTATTGTTCATAACACACCCATGCGTGTTTGAAGGCATGCCGTTAAGGGTTTATGGTGAAACATCATGAAAGAGCAACGCAAAATAAATGCGCCCCATGAATTCTACTAAAAGAGCATTCGGTAATATTTTTCTGCAAATATTGAAACAACACTTAACCAAGTTTTAGTAAAAAATGTTAAATGATTTGTTAAAAAGTGCAGATTCTTTTAAAAAAATGTCTCAAAGCGTTTGATTCCACCCTTCACACGAACAAGAAGGCGTATATTTGAGAAATTTTACATCGCAATTTGCTATTTTTGCTTCAAGGCGACATTTTTTTTTTAAATAAAACTTGGTATACTTGAATAATTCTTTCATAAGACAATTCCTCCTAAAACGGTCATAACTGAGCAATTCATACAGCAAGCGTGTTTATCATGGCACTTCTGCATCTATGTTGAGAGTGACAAGTTTATGCTGGACTAAATCACAGCTTGCTAGTTTTGATTATTTTGACAGTGACTTTGTCCAAGATGGTAAATGGAAGGTGGGGGTTTTTACTATGTAACGGTGCGGTTGTCAAGTTTGAGTAGCGCAATAGTAAAGAGAATAGGGAAAGAGACGAAGAGTGAAAATCAGTCAAAACGGCAACACTCCCTTTATGATGATTTCAACACTAGAATTTTGGCAACCGCTTCTACAGGCAGCACTTTAAATGACTCCTATTATATTTTGAAAACAAACCGTATGTCGATCGATGGATTTGTTTATCAAACGATGTGCATTTCGAAACAAACACTGAAAAAAATCCAAACGTTAATTCTATTTGCCTCAAACCGCTTAATATTCATATGAAGAAGAAATGCTATTGTTATCACGCGCACACATACCTTCTATGTGTCGACTGTATTAACTATGTATGCACACACATAAGTTATATGTGCATATTGTTATAGAATGGGGTTTTATGTGCCTAATAGTTATGAAATGTGAATGTAAGATTAATATTTCTTGTAAATACACACATTAGGTTTATGTGCCAGCAAATAGTGTCTATATGCCTCCGTTAATTGCAAAAATCTATGTGTAAAATCAATAGGCATAACGTTTACTTTTTTTTGAGTGAAGGGATGAAATAATTCTAAAGCTTATTTTTACTCATACATATACTCTAGAATGCACCTTACAATCACGATTGAATTAAATTCTGACGAAAATTCAAATTTCTTTTTTGATAGAAGTACAATACTTATATCCTCCAACTCAGGCATGAGTAATGTTTATTTACATTGCACGATTGGTCTGCTCAATAAGGTATTTTTGGCTTCACACTATTCGTCTCTTTCCCTATTCTCTTTGCGCAATAGATTAAAATACACACACTGAATACTCGCCACCTCTATAGTGTGTTCACCATTTACTGTCAATGTCATTCCAATCGAGCACGAGATTTGTCAATAGTCCTCATTCGATAAAGATTCGCAGATATTTTCTTTAAA
Organism: Topomyia yanbarensis; assembly: GCF_030247195.1. NCBI lineage: Eukaryota > Metazoa > Arthropoda > Insecta > Diptera > Culicidae > Topomyia > Topomyia yanbarensis. The sequence goes on along the minus strand of NC_080671.1, from coordinate 237,722,529 downwards.
TTATGTTCCGAAATCTACACTGAAAAAAATTCAAACGTTAATTTTATTTGCTTCAAACCGCTTAAAATTCATATGAAGAAGAAATGATATTGTTATCACGCGCACACATACACATACCTATAGACACTCATAGTAATAGACCAGCGGAGGTACTTTTATCGAGCCAAACAAACTGTCAAAATTCGGAGCCAAACGAGCATGACGTCATACAATGCAAATAAGCAGAACAAGTATTGCGATTTTATATAAAAAAAAATATTTTGTTATTCACAGTAGGCTTCACTTTTCATGTTCGTGTTAGTATTTTACAATGTTATTCAGAAAGATATTTATTGTTTTCTATATAAAAGAATAAAAAACCTTTTACTTATGCTCTTTTTCATCAAATTTGTGATTTTTTAAAGAAACTGGATTTTTTTTGCTTTTCTTAATTTTTTGTTGCTCAGTATCAAACGTATAACTTCTCTTTTGATTCACATATTGAACCACTTGAAAAATTATTTTAATAAAAAAAAGGTGATCGAATACAGTCGAGCACGTTCGAGCTTGCACACTTTTGGGTGATGCCAGTTTAACTCGCTTGTTTTTCTAGTTGCCAGTTTTGCGGTTTTCACATCCGCGAGTCTATTACTATGAGTGTTTATACACATACCTACCTATAAACTATGTATGCACACACATAAGTTATATGTGCATATTATTATAGAATGGGGTTTTATGTGCCTAATAGTTATGAAATGTGAATGTAAGATTAATATTTTTTGTAAATACACACATTAGGTTTATGTGCCAGCAAATAGCGTCTATATGCCTCCGTTAATTGCAAAAATCTATGTGTAAAATCAATAGGCATAACGTTTACTTTTTTTGAGTGTAGGGACAGATATTGAGATGCATTTTTAAAAACCAACGAAATTAAACATTTACTTTCCATCGAAATAGGAATTTGAAATGCATTTTGCGTTGCGTGTAAGACGTCAAAGCCCTGCCACAAACTAATTCTACTCCAACAAAGTTTCGAACGAAGTAGATCAGCGTAAGACGCTTGTTGAACAAATGTTTCGGCAAAAGAGTGAAAGTTGATGCAATAATGGAAATGAAATGCGTTTTTTCAAATTGGATTCAAATTTGTTATGCATTTCTAGAGTGATCTGACCCTAGACCGAAATGCATTTGTATGAGCTTATTGTTTATAGTACTAAAACGCAGATGGGCTTCCTTTTTTGTAATATAATGTCAGAAGTGGTTCTTAAAATTGTTGCAACGGCTGTTTTTGTCGGCAAAGTCAATTTTTGTAAACAGCCAAAAAACAAATCATTGCAACCCTCTCGTGATTGACAACTGCAACAGCACGCACAAAAAAGCTCTCACCTTTATTTACCATCTTGATAATCATCCTGGAAAAACTAGAAAAACAAACCAATCCACGGCTTACATATACTAGGCTAGCTCGTTAGAGTGTAAACATTTGACGAGAGCGCGTCATAGAAATCGTCGGCAAAAACAATTACATGAAATTCATATATTGTTTGCTGCTAACGAATTGTCGGCACCTGGTAAATCAAAAGGAAGCTATGCGAATGTCCAAAAGCTTTGCTATGATCAGAAAATTACGGTGGGATATGTTTTCTATGGCATGCATCCAAATTCCCGATTTACGCTAATAATCACATAGATGCACTGATTAACCGCTGTGTCTAGTGTATCTATGGCGTAATTTACGTCAAAAATCCATTGCACACTATTTTTTCCACCGTAAGAGCTCAAATATTGTCAATTAACTTTCGAGAAATCCGTTTGTTTATCTCAACGATTTCTCTGACGTCACCGAAAACTGTCAATTCGCGAAATAGCAAGCCTCCTTTCTGTAAGCCGTGAAACCAATCCTCCTGTCAGCGGTTGTTCAGAAATTCTTATTAACCTGCAACGACGAAATACGAAATAATCCTGACTTGGTTCGTCTTCTGCTTTGGGTCAAAAGAAATTGAGGAAGAATTCCATTTCCAAATGGAATTTTCGAAGTAACTTAGTTGCACTACAGTTACTATATTACAAGTAAACAATAAGATTCGAGCTTCTGATGACAATTTTATAATTCCTTAGTATAGCTCATGCCTTTCATAAGAGTAATTATTTTAAAGAGGTTTTAATATAGACATTCCAAAACCTGAATACGTGCAATAATCTCCGATAAAACTGTCTTATAACTTAATTTCTTGTTGTATGTTAGTTTTATTCCAGTTTTAACAAAGTATATAGAACCGTTTCACAACCACTATATAAACTTGTAACCTAAAGCTTTATCGTGGAAGTCATAACATAGTTTTATAGTGAAATTTAGGAACAAATGAAATGACAGCTGCATAAAACCATAATAAAATCACCGGTTTCAAGGATTCCTTCATAAAACCAGGATAAAACAATGATAAATCCCCGAGGCATTTTAATTGTTACTTGGGAAGTGCGTTATTTTTTTCTATCTTTCTAAATATTATTAGGAGAATTTCGAGTTGGTTTCACAAGTTGCGCATCAGTCCACCTCGGCAATTGTAATTTTCAGGTGCTTTCGTGAATAGAAGTAGTTGATTAAGGTAAGTAAGTTTCACAGTATTTTTTTCCATAACCGCATGGTTAGCAATACCATGAATCTACTTTCAGGAATTTAAGTCTTTATTTACAGAAACCCTCCTGGGTCAACCTCAATTGGATAGGGGGAGATGTCGAAGCAACATACACGAAACCACAATAGACAGGAAGGAAGATAACCAAGTATTCCCGCAAAAATACTTACCTCGCTTCGACAAATGTTGTCGACACAAAACATTTTTGAAAAAAATTTAAAGAAAAAAAAATTTATTATAAAAAAAAAATTTATGAAAAAAACACAATTACAAAAAAAAACACAACTCGAGGAACACACACAAAAAAATATATCCATCTCGAGCCTAAAACAATATTACAAAAAAAAATTACTAAAAACCGAGCACAACAGGCAAAAGAACTCGAAATTATTAAAACGAGCAAAGTAGCAAAAGATCTCGAACAAAAAAAACACATCTGGGGAAAAAGAAGGAATTGGGGACAATTACTAACAACTAACACCCTTGTTCTTGCTTGAAATACATATCCGACAAGAATAGATTAGGAAGATTGCCAAACCGAGTCGGTTTCTATGTTAAAATAAACTATAAGCAAGAGTAATCTCACATACGACAAATTTTAAAGTGTAAAGTAAATAATTGAAAACAAACAGAAATCGAAATAATTGAATAAATATAGTAAATTAAAAGTTGAGATTGAAGATAACAAAAAAAAATTTAGTTCATTTATATTTTTAACACAATAATAATCTATAACAGTCAAATTATCAAAACGGTAGGACAAATAAGCAAATCACGTCTATTGACGAAAAATATAAAGACTAAAAATAGGAGATTTTGTATAAAGTGGTAGCAGAAGTCCAGAGTAGTGTGTACCCTGTGGAGAAGGTAGACACGAGCACTACCCAACGCGTTCGACAAGGATGGATTTGGAAAGGACGGTTGCAGGTGATGACGGGAAGAAGATGGAGGGGATCTCGGAGGTGGAAGTATGGTCAAAATACGAAACAAGCAGGACAGCCCACTATTAACGAGAAATTCAATGAAGCTGAGAGTGGAGTATTGACAACGAAGGCTAAACCTGGATCAGCCTAAACCAAAGATTAAAGCCACAGTCGGAACAGTCAAACCCGGTCTGTGTGATTGAAAGTAGCGCCTCAGTAGCCCACAATCAATATGGCCTGGAGGTAGCAAGCAAGCAGACAAATCTCCCGGATAAGCCAAACGTTGAGGGAGAAACCAATGTCGACAAATACGTAAAGGACGTCGATATTAATGTAATCGATCGAGGGTTGGTACAACAAATAAATTCTAACCAGAATCGAGGAAATGAGTAACATGAGATAACAAAAATCAACAACGTGAACGGAGAAGACAGAATCGAAACAATATGTATGAGCAAGCAACCATGACCCAAGAGGACAACAATCTGTGGACAAAGAAGGATGTCACTTCAACCGAGTTGAGGAGCCGAGAGTGGATATAACGTTTGGAAACAGGAAGAGGTGCACACTGGGACCACCGTAAAGTTAGGATGTTAAGAAAATGTCAAATAATGATAGAAAATTGTAAATATTTGGTTTTGACAAAAGTAACAACAAATATGATTTTTGTAATGGCAATCTTAGGAACTAAGGTACAAAAGACTTTTTGCCTCATTTAAAGGTAACCCGCGCAATCGTCTTGATGATGCGTCTCTCCGAGGCAACATCAAGCTCAATAAGTAAGGGGGCATGCAGAGTCCCTAATTTCCTCCGGCTTCAGTCCCGGTAATATTCAATCATCATTTGCCAATCTCTTGGATGCTCGATTCCATGAGTTAAGTTGCATCATAAAGAATTAGCCTTAAGCTAAGTAAGTTTCATTAACGCTGCGCCTTGTATACGCGAAGGCAATGTTTAATAACAACAAAATTGTTTGCTTACGCCGCGACCCTACTGTAGCAGGGGCATGGCATCACCATATGGAGTAGTCCATTGTTTTTAATTGAATCGGCCAGCGACCGACAGTTCTAGTGAGAGCTTTAGAAATGCTTTCAAAAAAAACTTAGTGCATTTCTCTCAGAGATGCGCGAAAGTGATCTAAACTCGCGTTGTTAAAAAGTCTTTTAAACCAGAGTTAAGAGGTCAGTCGTGTGAAGTAGTTAAGGTGGTGATTCACACTAAAGAGATAGGTCCGCCACTAGTAGTCGTTAACACACGCGCCTGCCGCTTTTCTGTGTGAAATAGTTGTGAGGTTAAGCAAGATAGGGAAACAGGAAAACAAGCCTGCCAGCGAGTTGATAAGTGCATTTCTGGAGGCGGGAAGATCACATTACCGTAAAGCAAATATAGTGATTACGATACTCATAATTTTAAATTAAAGAATGTTGTTACAAGTGGGCATTTTAACATCAATTATGCTTATCGCAGTTCGTAGGATTAGCAGTGATACAACTAATAAAGTAATTCACATGTATATATGTATATATATACAGGGTGTTTGGTTCATGGTTAAGTCTCTCGGGGGGTGATAGACTGCCATATTTGGAGAAAAAAATTGTTCTACACATACCATCAAATCTCAACCGTTACAGAGTTATTGAACTTTTTGTGTAAAAAACTTATTTGTCTTAAAATACCTCTAACTTTAAAAGTATACTTTGTATTTCAAATGTTTTAGTTCCATTCGAAAGGTGAGAAAATTTTCTATTGAATGGTGTTCTCATATCTTTTAAGTAATTAGTTTTAATTACCTTTTAACTGTAAAGTAGTTAAAAGTTAGTGTTTTTGAGGAGGTTTTTGCTAATTTTCTCGAAATAATGAAGTATGATTATAGCAATATCCAGTATCCAAAAGTTGAGTTTTAGGACGATTCATAATTTGTTCTTGGACGTCATATTTCTATCTCTTCTCATTTCTTAGTAATTTAATTACTATACTTTTCCCGTAACCGACTTGCAAGTGCTTAAAAGACTCTAATCTAAAAAATATGCTTTAAATCATTATTTACAAGATTTCATTGGAAAGCTGAGAAAATTTCCTATCAATGTATGTACAAATGTCTTTTAGTTAAGTGTACTAAATGATTTTTTACTAACGAAATATCTCAAAATTTGTGTTTTTTGGAGAGTTTTTTAATTATTCTAATTATTAATCAACAAAATTTATCGTTACTATTGTTCATTTGATGCCCCTTAATGTTCTCTATAACTTTTAATTTGACACTTTATCTACATCTCTTTTCATTTTGCTGCTATTTAATAGTTAACACAGCATGAGCTCGCCACAAATGTAGTGGGTTCGAAATCGTTATTTTTGCATATGAAACGATGTGATAAAAACGATTTTGCGTCGAAACCAAAAGAGATAATTGAATGGAGTCAAAGAAAGAACTGTAGAGCTTGCTGAGATGCATTATTTCCATGATAATAATGGTGATGTTTATAATTTACTATTTTAAGAAAATTAACGAAAATGCTAATAATAGCACTAACTTTAAACTAATTTACTTTTAAAAGAATACTAAATTCACTTAACTGAAAGGTATTAATACATTTTTCACTGTAAAATTTTCCTGGCTTTCGAATAAAAAGAAAAAAAGTACAATAAGTGCCGTAATTTTTCAATTAGAGCTGGTACTAGTGAAAATAACATAAAAATATCCAAGTTGAATAACCCAAAATCATGAAAATAAGAAAAGGTAAGTGTATCATGTCAAAGAACAAATTAAGCAGCTCATCAAGACTAACAATCTGAATTATTAAAAAGATGAGGTTAACTATTATGATTTTCAAGAAATGAACGAAAAATCGTCTGAAATTGTTTAATTTTCAATAAATTACTTTGAAAAGGCTATTTAAACTCATTAGCTGAAACATGTGAGGGCATCACTCAATGCGAAATTTTCTCACCTTTCGAATGGAACTAAAACATTTAAAATACAAAGTATACTTTTAAAGTTAGAGTTATTTTAAGACAAATAAGTTTTTTACACTAAATGTTCAATAACTCTGTAACGGTTGAGATTTGATGGTATGTGTAGAACAATTTTTTTCTCCAAATATGGCAGTCTATCACCCCCCGAGAGATTCTTAACCATGAACCAAACACCCTGTATATATATATATATATATATATATATATATATATATATATATATATATATATATATATATATATATATATATATATATATATATATATATATATATATATATATATATATATATATATATATATATATATATATATATATATATATATATATATATATATATATATATATATATATATATATATATATATATATATATATATATATATATATATATATATATATATATATATATATAATCGCTATAATATGCACTACAATCGCTTTCTCGCTCGTGCTCATTCCGTGCATGAGCCTTTTCTTTCCGCCCGGCTTCTAATGACCTAACCAAAGGAATATGCCGTCTTTCCTCCACCAACTGCTCTCGTCAAGCAACCCAATACGAATAATCATAGGAACAAACATGTAGTGGACCTATATATAAACTTTTCATTATTTTATTGTTCGGTTGGTCCACCATATTGACGACTCTGTGCGGGATGGGCTGAAAATTTTCACTTTTCCGAGTCATTTTCGAAAGATTTTTCAAAACACATTTTTTGTTATTAGTGCATGTTATACATACTTCAAATTTTAATACTGCATAGAGGAACGTATTTTCAACAAATTGGTCTAAAAATCAAGTCATTCTGTTAAGTATGATAAAAGATATTAACGTTCAAAATCTGACGCAGCGCCGCAGCCGATATTTTGAAACAGGACCCCTATATTGAAAGCTTAAATGTATTCTACATTAAAAAGAACACTTCGTATATTCACTAAAATAACATAAGAAAACTAATAGCGGTAAACTTGAAGCTAGTTGGTACCGCCGCACGGTACTATCTTTGATTTTAGGCCTGAGTTTAGTCCGGTCTAAGACGTTAGTACCTGTCATCGCAGAAATGGCTGCATCCTGAAGCCAAATGAAAACAGTGTAAAGGGGCGCCATATTCCTCTTGCATATATCTCAATAATTTGAATCAACTTTTCGACCTTTATGTGCAATATTATGGCCCATGTTGCACACAAACCATATGAGGGCAAGTAAGCAAGTTTTATCCCGTACGAAAAACAGGTACAATCTAGTTTTAAATGTCATTTATTTTTGATATTCTTTATCGTCCTATCTATAAGGTGCTACACGCTCATTTGAAAATGCCATGTCGAAGAGTTATATTGCAGATTAGCAGAAGTCGAATCATTTTGAAATAAAACGTAGAACGAAATTTTATAATTGGATGCAGAGCTGCATTAAATAAAAATTGTTTTCTTTTGTTAGTTTACTTATGGCTATCAAAATGAGTGAAGCTGTTACCCACAATTTTATAGTTAGTTTAACTAGAGGAAAAGAAAAGAATATATAATCACAATGTGTACCCTTTTCTACTTATTTCTTCTCACAAAGAACACAATAAGCAAGTGGAAGTTTTCTTATATTTCTCCTGCTTTCGAAAGAATTCAAACTAAGATTAAATAAAAGATTGTAAACAAAGTCATGCCATACAACCTGAGTAACACTATGACGGCACACAATCTGCTACAAATATTCTCATTTTGATCGTTATTTAAATGATATCGAAGCTTGCTTATATTGTTTCACTATTTATAATTTTCCATCAGACCTTGGACGATAAGCGTTTCCACTGTAGTTTATTTATTTATTCGTCAATTAAGTGTAGACTACATTATACAAATATTAATTGCATATATACTATCCTGTATACTATTTCTATGTACTATGATGCCGTAAAGAGTTGAAAAACTGTTTTAAACTTGTTCGGGGCATGGTATGGTCAATACTTTCACAATGCTCGTTATACACAGCCATCATCTGGTTTAGTGGTCCGAATTTAGCATAGTCTGTACGGTGATGAACTATCGCGAACAAATTTCTATTGCGTAATTGACGAGTAGGAGCATATAAATTTAATTTTGACAATATGTAAGATGAGTCAATACGCTGCATGACGATATCGGTTAGAAACGAGATCATAGCATAGTCCCGACGTTCTTTCAATGTTTGAATATCTATCAACATACAACGTGCTTCATAAGATGGAAGAGGGAATACTGTCCATCTTAACTTGCGTAGTGCATCTAATAGAAACTGTTTTTGGATTGACTCAATTCTCACTTCGTGTTTTTTTATGAATCTAAAAGACATTTTCGATGGGAAGTTGCATGAATTCAACTTAGTTTTGATGTAATTAAAAAAGTTTTTTGGGCATGACTTGATCTCATTTTCAGTTTTTGCATTATATACAGTTAGTGCTGAAGAAACAGCCAAAGTTAGTTGGTCACAAATGTTAAGGTATTTTTCCAAATTATCCTGATTATTGCGTTTTCTGCAAATTTTGTGAGCTTTTTGTTTCCGATTTTTCAAATTAATAATTTCCTTGTTGAACCAAACTGGATTTTTGGATGCACGATTTCGTCGTTTTTTCGTGAGTGGAACCTCCTCCTGTATTATTTGCCATAAAATATTATAAAAGATCTCCACTGCATATTCAATGTTCTCTTGATTCTTTAAAAGGGACTGCCAATTAGCACTGCTTAATTTATATTTAATATTTTCATAATTTGCTTTTCTATAATCGAAGACGCCCTCGAAGTCACAATCAATGGAATTATGATTCTTGTGCACAAAAATAGAGAATTCTATTGCTGTGTGACACGTTTCATTTTTCCATAAGGGAGAATGAGATTCATCAACACAGAAATCTTCATTAATGTTTGTTAATAGCAGATCTAAATAACGATTGTGTTGATTTTTTATATGGTTTATTTGATTGAGTCCTAGTAATGCAATTTTCTCAAACATATATTGTAATGTTTCGTTTTCACCAACGACAGGAAGTAGAATGCTCTCATTTTCAGAGTCAGGAATAAAATCTAAGTTGCGCTGATTAAAATCACCATAAATATGAACTTTAAATTCTGGAGGAAAATTAGAGATTATTTCTTCAGCTGCTTGAAAGAAAATCTCATATGTTGATTTGCAAGCTAGATGCGTGGAAAGTACACTGAGACAAAAATGTGGATTTCATCAGCGATATGTGCTTTAACCCATACATGTTCAAATTCTTTGAATTTTGGTGAGACAATAAGATCGGAATTAAATATAGATGAAACTGCCATGAGAACTCCTCCGCATGACATTCTTTGGGTTAGTCGTAAATCACGATCATCTCTAAAAACATTATAGTTACTACCAAAAACCTCTTCACTTTTTACATCCTCATTCCAACTTGTTTCGGTACCTAGAATTATCGAAAATGAGGAGCCTAATATATTCTTATGGATTTCGTTCATCTTTACGGCGCTCCTCATTCTATTAAAATTTTGACAGTAAACCAAAATTTCAGTGGCTTTCGAAGAAGTTGGTTGTGATTCGTTATTCGTAAAAATATTGTTTAAAACTATTGTACTGTTACCAGCTGCGTCATGCTTGTCCTGGTCTGCCTCTGAGAAGTGCGTTAAAATTGGCGAAAACACGAACGTTCACAGGAGCAAGATGAACAATGATGTTGATTGTTATGTTGATTGTTGTTAAGACCATTGTTGTTTCTATTGCAAATGCTGTTTCTGTTGTTGTTGTTGCTGTAACTGCTGTTTCTGTTTTCGTTGTGGTTGTTGTTATTTCTGTTGTAGTTGTTGTTGCTGTTGTAGTTGCTGTTTCTGTTGTAGTTGCTTATTCTGTGATTATTGTTTTTGTTGTTGTTGCTGTTGTTGTTACTGCTGTTAATGTCGTTGTGGTCGTTATTGTTTATGTTGTGCTTGTTTCTATTGAAGTTGTTGGTGGTATTATTGGACTTGTAGCTGTTGTTTTTGTTGCTATTGTTGTTGTTTCTATTTTGGTTATAGTTGTGATTATTGTTATTGTTGTACTTATTGCGGTTCCTGTTCTTATTGCACTTGCTATCTTTGTTGTTGTAGTTGTTATTGTTATTACTGTTGATATTGCTCTATCTTGTACCCTGTTTTTTTTCTTTGCTGCTTTATCTTTCTCTTTTTATTGTTTAATACGACGCTGTTTACGTAAGTCATATTCTGACCAGTCGAAGCGCCACACTCTTTTCGACCCAAGTGTGCGCCATCCATCTTTTGCCACTTGATTATGCTGCGAACCTGAGATAGCAGTTTTATTTGAAACGACGGTCAGTTTGTCCATCAGACTGGGGGGAGATACCGCAGGTGTCAAACGAGCATTATTAAGACTGGTTTCCAGGGTACTAATTGTCGCGGCAATTGCCCTTACTTCGTCTAAAATATCGTCGCCAACAGCGCTGGCTTGTGATTTTATTTTGTCAAGAGCATCACGAGCAGAAAACGACTGGTTACCGGTATGTTCGTTGCATTGAGACGTCATGTCAATGGTTATTACGCTTAAATTCTGAACTTCGCAGCATATTTTTTTAGCTCACGAGTCAGGTCAGTTGTGAGCTCCACCACGTACTCCTCAATGCGCTTCCTTGTGGATTCCATATATATGTTGAATAATGATGTTATATGATTTTTTAAAACAACGAGCTCATCGGCCTTATTGACCGCGTTGTTTTCCATAGTGCGCGATAATGTTGACACCGCATAATCAACTTTCGCACAGGTGATATTATTTACATTTACATTTTCTTTTAGCTGGTGATCAATGTTGTCAAACAGTTCACCAAATGCGTTCAACTTTTTAATGTCAGCAGCCATTCGAAGATTGGAATCCGTTTGCGTCTTGATTAAATTAAACAGCTGCTCCTGTTGGAAAAGCACTTTACGTGTGTCAATCCCCGTTTTAAGATTATGCTGACAATCCGAGCATAGAGGAATCATAAAAGACGTGATGTGATGCTCTTGGTGCCGTTGCACTCCTACACAGGCCGCGTGATACAATTTGTTGCAAAACTCGCACTTCTATAAGAAACGATCATCACTAATTGAACACGATCGAACACTGCACGGCATAATGCTGACTATTTTTTTCGAAAATCGCGCGCGGCTTAAATTAAATTAATCAAATAAATACTTGTAGCGTAGCGCCGTCCAACTACGTCTACTACCGGTAACGGTCGACTAAGAACTAGTACAAATTGTCGTTTAATTCTTAGTGATAGAACAGAAATGTAGGGGAGAGAGGGTAACAATGAAACACATTTTTTCTACAATTTAATTTTGATGATAATACATGTTATTTGTGTAATCAAAAGTGATACATAGTGCCACTATGTTGTTAACTAATACATATATTTTTTCCAGCTGGTAAAATTCACGGGAAATAACATTTTTTGGATAATAAACAGTTGGTGGTAAAATGTATCAGTGTGCCCCATGGGTAGGAACTATGAAACACGATGTCGTCTATAGTGAAATATTCTACTTATAAATTTTATACTTTTGTTTTGACGAACAATGATCCTAACGCTTTGAATTAAAGTTATATTGAGGCGAAAATCGTTTGTTTACGAAAGAATCCACTATATCATCGCGTAACATCGAACCACCAAATATGCATATTAGCTGCAATCCTGAAATAAGAGACAATTTCTACAAAATTTGGCCAAATTTACTAATTTTGCACTATATGAGTAGTATTTAGTGTGGTAAATCGGAACCCATTGACATTTTGAGACAGACCACAAAAACAAACAAAAATCACTGTTCCCCATACGCCATCGTTTCACAGTTACCCAATGGGTCTATTCATGAAAATTGTGAAATCACACAGAACCATGAGTAGTTACTAAAAAACTTTGTTCGCGGCAAATTTTGAGCATAAAATTTGCTATAAATAGCAATAGACTAAACATTTATTCAATGAATGGTAATTCATAAAGATGGAATAATGTTTATCATTGCAAATTTACTCTGGCTATCACAAAACAAACAAATATCCATTAAAAGAGATAGAGTTATCAGATCTCTTCCAAAATATAGCAACACGTGTAAAGAATTAGAAATTGTGAAATATGAGGGAATTAGACGATTCCGATCATGCATTGTGATTTTATTGCGAATGTTTCATAGTTCCTGCTGATCCACTGTTACCCTCTCTCCCCTACAGGGTATGAAAGAAGTTGTGAAACTTGAGATTGGGCAGATGACTTGGCAAAATGACACAAAAAGTTGAATGCGGAAGAATCACCTAAATCGTGTCGGAACTGAAGGGGGGTTGTGTAAGGAATTACATATCGGCAAAAAATTGGATTGCTTATTTTTTTTCGATACATTGTTTGTCTATTCAGTCAGGTGCCGTCGAAAACTGGTTTTGCGGTGTACACCATAACTCAAAATCTGCTGGACCAATCGTTGATACATTTGCATAGTTGTTTTTTACATCACTCCACAAGTAACTAATGGAGCTTTTATTTCTTGGTCACTTTGAAGCCAAAGTCCGATTATTGCTAAAAATCAATGAAAATGCTATTGAAAAAATAATAATATTAAGCACTTTTGCAAAAAGCTCTTGTAGTTACTTGGGCAATGATGTAAAGAAGAAAAACTGTGCAAAATTCAGTACAACTGGTCCAGGAAATTTTCAGTTACGGTTTACACCGCATTTTGTCGAGGTGCCTCCTGAAGATTCACTTATTCAATTTGTTAAGTTATATTTGTCAATTGATTCAGACAGATTGCAGACTATAGGAAGTAAATAATTGTAATTTATTATTTTGTAACCGGGATTTGAATTTATTATTTTGTAACCGGGAATTTCGTTGAACTGAACGTTTCAGCAAACCAAGATGTTGAAAGCTCAGCAATTGGGTCATTTAGCTATATATAGTTTTACGTTCCATTCGATAAATTTTAGGTCCAATATACATAATAAAGCATTATTTCAAAAAAAAAATTTCGTTGTAATACGTAAAAACGATTTTTTTGTTTTTTAAAATAAATCTTATGTAAACTTGGCAACCATACATAGGAAAACTGCGGTTGTTTACATCTGGCCTATCAGGACAACACCCAAAATAAAAAAAAACTATATGCAATGGATGGTGTTTATGTCAAATAAAAATAACCCTCCGGGAAAACCGAGAAAACATGCCCTAATTTTTTCTGACAGGGCATCATTTGTCGTGAAATTCGATATGTCAAATCCTTCCTATAGTGTCAAATCCAGACTGTCAACATATTTCTTTATTTTAAATTTTAATATTATTTTCATGTTTCCTGAGTTGGAAAAACATAGTTGCAATCACGAAAATCAGCTTTATCGATGCAAGTAATAAAAAACGACTTTTTTTCTCATACAATGACCCAATTTGGTATTTGACAGGTTTTCTTCGCTGAAAATCAGCTTTTGAAATTGTCAAATTCTCAGGTCAATTACTGAACTTTTAGAATTTTAGGATTGATTAGGTAATCGTGGTGATAATTTGAATTACTTCATTTTCAGCAAAGTAGGTCTACCAAATTCTATATGCATGGTTAGTGGAATAGTTGGGTAGGATGGTATAATAAGCCCCACCATGCTAAAATGACAGATTTCTTTTCCAAGGACCACATAATTACCTGAAGCAAATAAATAATTGTTTTTGGCTTTTTAGTGTGCTGCAGAACAGCAACTAATACAAACGTTTCCAAAAAAGGTAAGCTTCCATTATTGTTCTGTAAGCATTTGATTTAATTTGAAATAGTCAGATTTGGCTGAACTGTCTGACTACTAAATATAATGTTAGAGAAGTTCTTTCAATCCTTGGAGTGGCTAGCGACTAACACTACAACTCTATAACGTTCACGATAGTATGCACCATTATTAGCAAAATAGCGAAATAACCATGTTTCAAACATGTTATAATAATTAGCAACAAGAAAAATGTCATGAAGATAGCGTTAAAACACGTTTTAACTCGTAGTGTGAACGTAGTATTAGCCACTTGGATCTTAAATAATTCTAATGTTACTTTGTTTAAAATTGTTTTAAAAATATAAATACATCAGACTATTAAATGTCATAAACGGTGAATTTTCAAGTAACCTCATTGTACGGTTTTTAACATTGCCGTGTATTGCCGATCAGAACGCAGTAATGCAAATGGCAGCATCATGTTACCGGAAGAAGACAAAAAATGTCATGCTCCTCTTGCGCATACTTCGTTATCTTCAATCTTCCCCAGTTAAGCTCAGCCGGAAATGAACTGGAATTCTGGCTGGTTCCAGTTCGTATTCCGGCTCCAGTGACACAACCGATTCTAACTAGAATCGGTTGTGTCACTGGAGCCGGTGCACGAACTGGAACCAGCCAGAATTCCAGTTCATTTCCGGTTGAACTTTACTGGGTCTCTTCGGCTTTCTTCTGCATAAATATAGCTCTCTTTGCTCGCAATAAAGATGGCAACAAATAAGCTCTGTTCTTTCCTTCTCTCTACACGCTTGATTCCAATTGCTCATCGAAGAATTACAGGAGAGCACATTTGGATAAATCGAATCGATTATCGCATATTCAGAACCAGTGGCGGCGCGAGATGATTTGCCGCTAGGGGCAAAAAATTAAATTTGCCGTCCCTTTTATAATTAATTTTCAAAAGAGTTCAATTTTTTACCATTTATTCGATTTTTTGAAAATTTTCATAATAATACTGCCATTTATTAACCGATTGTTATGAAAAATAGCGCATAATACTTTTAACAAAAGAACATAACAAAGACCGCGCTACTAATTTTTTAAACCCGAGAAATAGTTCTATGCTCTAATTCAAGATCTTAAGGGTCTATTAATTTAATCGAACGTGGGTTTGTATTGTATTTGACCAGACCTGCAACATTTTCTGGATCACTTGAAAAGTACATTCTTTTTTATTTTGCGGCACTTTGTAATTATTCATAATACTAATAACAAGGTCGCCGAATGGTGAATACTTCCGAGTGTTCGCCATTTTCCAGCTCGTTCCTCAGCTTTGTATGTAATTGCTTGTCAAACGTCCCTAGGTGAAAGGGCGGCCAAGTGCAGTTATCATACTATCAAATTTGCCTTAACAAACTATCAATCGTCATCATTATCTTAGTGACCTAGTGACCGGATAATTCAAATCATATCTGAATGTATTTTAGATTTCCAGGTTACTCGATCTTGGACCGCCAGTTGCATAGACGCCCACCGCATGCGCATCTTCCTCAATTGTTCACAGCCAGCGAGAGCGGGGTTTGCCTCGAAATTGACGACTTCTTCCAGGTTCTCTGCTCTGTTGTCATAACTTTAATTGGTATCTCTTTCGTCTTTCGGCACTACAAGCCCAGCTCACTGTTGTCTGCGGTGTTTTATCAGCCTTTCAATGTCAGCATGGTTGTATACTTTGTACTGTCTGTGCCATTCTCCATTTTCTACTGTGCTGCCGAGTATTGAACGTAGAACTCTTCCCCAAACAAGCCGAGCACTCGATAGCCTGCTTCATTCAACATCCATGGCCGTACAGAGCACCAAGGAGTATCAGCGATTTGAATAGAGCAAGTTTTGCGCGCATCCTCGGGCTGTAGGACTCTAGTTGACTACGTAAACCATATTCGCAGCAGTAACATGCATTTTTCCTTCGCGGCTAACATCGTTATCATATTTCACTAGTGTTCTAAGATATATAAATTGGTTTATCGTTTTCCACCCCAAACCCAACACGACTGCTACGTTGTACCATGTACTTTGTCTTGTCCGCAAGTTGTATTCCCTGAATATATCCAGAATTTGTCGCATTTGGTCCGTCGTCGATCGTGCTTCTCGAAACCCGCTTTGATATTCATCAACAAAGGATTCAGTCAACAGACGCAGTCTCCACAAAAGAACACGAGAGACTACCTTGTAGGCGGCATTGATGATCGTTATGTCTCGGAAGACATTATGTTCGAGTTTGTAGTTCTTCTTGAAGATAGGACATATGAGGCCATTCAACCAATCCGAAGGTATTCTTTCTACCACGCAGATCATCCCGATCACGGAGTGGATTGCTTCTCACAGCCGATCACTTTTTAGACTTTTAGAAGTTTACGAAAAAATTGGGGTGTCTTCAAGTTAGTTTTTTAACCTTGAAGACCAACCAATTTTTTCGAAATTTCCTATTCTAAGCGTGTGCGAGAAAGAGAGGCAACACATAACTTTACATGAGAATATCTTTTTACAGCAAACTCGTATCAATTTGCAGTCTTCAGTAATGTTGATCCTTACACATTAAGCTATATATCTGCAGATTTTGGGATGCACAAGTTGATGCTGGCATTTTGTACTGAATTTATTGTTTCGATTGCCCCATCATATATTTTCACATACAAACTTGAAAATTCTTGTGAGTGAACTAGAGTTTTCGAAAAAGCTCATATTTGACAAATTGTTTGTAAAGCCAATTACCGTTTGATTTAAGTGTTTCGAAAAAAACCAAAATTGTTGCGGTTCTAATACTCACACTACTACAAGAACATTCGAAAACTCATCTCCGTTGAATCTTTTGAGACTGATCAATAAGTATATAGTTTTGTTCGATCGCATCCGTCGTCCCGATTTCCTACCTTTTTAATTGTCAACAGATGCGAAAATAATATAA
Organism: Topomyia yanbarensis; assembly: GCF_030247195.1. Taxonomy (NCBI): domain Eukaryota; kingdom Metazoa; phylum Arthropoda; class Insecta; order Diptera; family Culicidae; genus Topomyia; species Topomyia yanbarensis. Next base: position 237,705,335 of record NC_080671.1, on the reverse strand, counting down.
ATTCAAGCTTTTCCTTCGCACTTGATTTTTACCGTGATTAATGAAACTTGAACAATTACTAAAAATGAAATAGAAGTTCGTTGAGTAGGAAATGCCGCCCCCTGATTTTGCCGTTCGGGGCGGTCGCCCCCTTCGCCCCCCCTTAGCGCCGCCACTGTTCAGAACAAAGTTGTTTTTGCGAATTAGAATCAAAACTGCAATAAGAATTGTTTTGATTATTTTCTTTTACATATCGCTATGAGAATAAGTGGGAATATTTAATTCCTTAATATAAATCAATAACATGTTATCACGAATTATTGCCCATATATCTGTCGTATCTCACATCAACGAAAGTGAATAACGAAAAAATAAGTTTTGTTTTTCATTGGATAGATCCAAATAAATTGCAATCGGATGTAGATCGTAAAATGCACTATTTTATAAATTTTCTTATTTTCACTCCCAGTTCACAAATTGAATCAGAATGTTAACTGCTTACAAAGTAACTCCATAAATACCCTAAGCATAGATTAAATAAAAGATTTTAAATATGCGTATTTTTCCTATATGAATAATCTCACGCAAAACATCCAAATAAAAATATTTTAAAATTGATTGCGAACGCAACGGTGATCAATATATTTGTTCGTAAAAATATATTACTAGGATGCTCAAAACTTTCATTTCTGTTTTAATGTACATATTATTTTATTTATAAAATCGTAGAAATTTTGTTAGCAAATAAAATCCTTCCAATCTGCATTGATGCATTACAGAAATATATCTATATTCTCTGTCTGCCACAGTGCAAACAAAAATATAAAATATAACGTTTGTCAATTTAAAATGATCATTCTGTCAAAGCTTAATTTTTTGTTTGACCTTTGTTTACTTTTTATTTAGGCTTCGCTGAAAAAACGTGTACAATTTTATTTCGTAGAGTGTGATCTAACTTTTATTTATAATTGATATTTATTCCAAACTTGTGAAAATTCGCTTGAAACGAATATAAATATTCTCCCCCGTGTCGACAGGTAGGCTGGATGTTGCTGGCTCGAATCAAAACTTGTCGAAAGTAAACAAAGTTCATTTCATATCGTCAAACTAGCGCCCAGGTGGTGAAATCGTTAGAATTCAACGGGGTGCTGGAGCGTTTCCAGAAAATTTTAATTTCCAGATTTAATTTTTCTAAACCTTCCAGTTAAGCTCAGCCGGAATGCTGGCTGGTTCTAATTCGTATTCCGGCTCCGGTGACTCAACCGATTCTAGTTAGAATGTTTAAGGGGTGCCATTTCGATGCGGCTTAGCCGACCCGCCGTCGGAAGCAAGCGAACCTGTGATCCACTCGTTTGCCCGGCTTACTCAAACATAGGGGCTATCCCTAGTTTAAGCACAGCACGCGCAAAAGCGGTGTGACGTAGCCACATTGGGTGATGGACGCAAAATAAAATTGGCAACGCTAGCAAAATGTAAACACAAATGAATACTCCGGATGAACCTATCGTCAATTGACATTTCGACGAGCTTTAATTCGAGCCATTCCAAATCAAATGCAACAACCGATTCCGACTCAGAATCGGTTGTTGCATTTGATTTAGAATCCATACTGACTCCATTCAGGATTCCGAATCAAATTCCGAATGGTTTGACCGGGATGTTGTCTAATTCACTCATTTTCTTTAACATGAATTTGTTGTTTTTTAACATTGTCGTGTATCGCAGATCAGAACGCAGCCATATAAATGCATCGTTTGGTTAAAGCTCACCAAATAGTTTAGGCCGGTTTAAAAGTTAGTCCGGTTTAAAAATAGTTAGTACGCGTTTGAGCTTACGGCTATAAGAGAACTTACGTGATGCTGTCTCGTTTCCGTTGACAGCATTATAGACACCAATGATCTTTGTGCAAATAGACAGCAGTAATTCGAACAGATTTTCCAGGTACGATGCGTAGCAACGGATCCAATACGTTCCCGACGACGTTTCTGAGATTTTTTCACTTTTCTTGTCTGAAATGTTTATCGTAATCAGATAGCTGAGTACTACAATGAAATAAATTAAACAAGATTTATCGGCAAAGCGATATTTTGAACTATTCACTTGCGTATTGCGTGTACAAAAACATCTGACGTGTGATTACGTGTGATTTACACGATACATTAGGCTTCCGACACCGGTGCACCCCATCAACGGAACGTTTCATGCTGTTATATGAAGGTGCACACCATCAACGGCACGGGACGATTTAGCGTAGAGAACGTGTCAATGGGTACACGAGAAACGCTCTCAACTTATCGTGACGGACCAGTAACGTGACATACTTTTTCGTTTACGGAAGCTGATGACGTATCGTCTGAATCGGACTTTATCGTTATACCATCCGTCTCTTCTCTTTCGTTGAGCAAACCATCGAGCCCAACCGTACGATTAGTTGTTGAGCTCTTTGATGTCTCTCGCGCAACACAAAAACAAGCTTTGTTTATGTTGCGCGCTGGTGTCACAGCGCGTCGCTGCTTTACTCTCCCGCAAAAGTCATCAAAATACCGATGAGTTGCTGGTGGATTTAAGAACGCGCCTGACTATCTGGCCACCGCTCGCTTATAAAACGATACAACGATTTCAAATCGTCAAACTGTAAGCGGGAGACAGGAAACGCAGATGAGTTCAAAAAGACGGCGCTAATGGTTCACATGATCGAAAAGGAGCACAGTTTTGATTTGTCAAAAACCAAAAATTTGGTTCACGACAATAGATTGCTGGCCCTTCAAATTCTAGAAATATGCCATATTTTCAGTGACGGTTCGATGATCAATTTCAGAACCGACACAAATAATTTGAACGCAGCATACTCTGGTGTGTTGCATTCTCTCTCGCTTTAAGGATAACCATTACTCGCTCTTTCTCTCATTGTTTCTCTCTCTGCGGATTCATCCCATCTGTCAAATTTTCGTTTCTACTACCATCTGTTCCGTACCTAGACGATAATTACACATATTTTTGCTTTATTGAAACATTTCATTGCTCAGTCTGCTAGTGATGTGCGCGGGGTTCCTTTATGTAAGCTTTCCGGTAAATTAAATATTTTCGTTTAAAATTAATTTCAACCAAACTTAATGATATTACAGTGTAGAGTAGCGTGTTGCGTTTTGAGATTCCATGTTCAAAATCACTTGACTATGATATTATTGCAACCGTTGTAAGTAATTTTGTACTGATTGTAAATCTGTGATTGTTATATGGCATCAAGTTGTTAATTGTAGTTTTGCTCTGAAGATAGACAAAAAAAAATAATATTTGTTAAAACCGTGACCAAAAGCCATCTCCATCTGTTAATAACTTCCAATATTTTCTGAAAATTTTGGGAGTGCGTCGAGTTGAGACGAAAACTTTGTAATTAATAACGAGAAAACCACCTTGCAAAAGTAGGGGAATTTATGAAAAATCGCGTTTTCCGTTCCGCCTATTTCGCAGGTTTAGCTTCTTCGATGAATTTTACAAACGTTAAACCGAGTATTGATGAGTATTGATTTTTTTTTCATAATAGTTACGTATTAGCGAATTAAAAACGTATTTGTGTATTGTTCACGAAATGCAATGTATTATGCGTATTGGTGAATTAATTCATAATTCTTATGGATTAGTGTACTAAAACGTACAATTGTATGCACACATAGTATTTTTGTTGAATAATCAATTAAAACCGATGTTACTGAATTTTGACGTTTAAATACTATTGTAGAATGCAAGTAGAATAATTTCATAAACGCAAATAATAAAATTAGTACAAATGGAATTACTAGTGATTTTTCAAGATTAAAGAACAATTAAGCATTATGAAAATTTTATTATTTAGAGAATTTGTGACTTCTTCAGTTTGCTTCTACTGGTGAGAAGTAGGAAGCGGGGAGATTTACCAGATATGCTGCTATTGTTGAACCAAGGCTGATGAACATGTAATTGAAGTAACCTTTATTTTTAGTTTGGTGAAAACTAATTAGGCTTGCTGAATTCTAATTAGGTTTACCCAATGGTATTTTTTGAGCAACGCGGTATTATATTTAATCACTGCAGTATTATCTAAATTTATTTAAAAAATTGAGATGCTTCTCAGTAAAAATGAGATGCTCATCAGTAAAATCGGCCGAAATTCCTTGGTTGTACTAGACTCGGTTGTGTCACTAGAGCCTGAATTTTGGCAGAATCCAGCCGGAATTCTAACTGAACTTAGAGTTATGGCTGAACTCTAACCTTCAAGCGACGTAATTCGGATTCTTGTGTTTTGCATTATTTTTTTTTATTATTTTGATTATAGAGGTTTTAACCTTAGGGTCATTCGCCTCTTTTCTTGTGGAAAAATCTCTAACCCTATGTGCGGGGTTGGGAATGGAACCCAGGTGAGCTGCGTACAATCTTGTGTTTTGCATTCTCAATCCATCGAGCGTTGGTTTCGATTCTGTTCCCCCAACCAAAGAGAATAGTGAAAGAGACGAAGAGTGAAAATCAGTCAAAACGGCAACACTCCCTTTATGATGATTTCAACACTAGAATTTTGGCAACCGATTCTACAGGCAGCACTTTAAATGACTCCTATTATATTTTGAAAACAAACCGTATGTCGATCGATGGATTTGTTTATCAAACGATGTGCATTTCGAAACAAAGAGATGAAATAATTCTAAAGCTTATTTTTACTCATACATATACTCTAGAATGCACCTTACAATCACGATTGAACTAAATTCTGACGAAAATTCAAATTTCTTTTTTGATAAAAGTACAATACTTATCTCCTCCAACTCAGGCATGAGTAATGTTTATTTACATTGCACGATTGGTCTGCTCAATAAGGTATTTTTGGCTTCACACTATTCGTCTCTTTCCCTATTCTCTTTGCCCCCAACGAGTGTTGATTTATAATGCAACCTATATATCTAAACAAAATGATCCATCGCAATGCAATCTTCGAACTTGCAAGATTTTAGAGATTGACGATTTAGGGTAAACATTAAACCATTGTTTATGTCGATAAAACGACCGAATTCTTGATCAAAAATTTCCTACTGATGCTGGTAGGAAGTTTCGGATTTACCTATGTTCACGTCCCCTGGAGTATTTTCAAATCTACGGGATGTTTGTTTTCTTTAAAGATTATGGGATTGTTCCTCTGAATCAAACTAACAAGAATTCTGATTGATTTCTGCCTTCTTGTCATTCTAATGATTTACCGATTCTGAATCCGTTTGCTGGGAGTCCCAATTCCGAGAAAAGTAAACAATCTAGCTTGAAAAAACATATGCTATGTCATAATAAGAAATATACTGAATTAGTTTCATTTGGCATGAAATTGATGTAATATTTGTATGGCTTGTATCAACAGTGTATTACTTGACGAATTGGATTGTTATCGACGCATTGCAAAATATTTCCGGTACTAACGTATTTTTGTGTATTAGTGTATTTTCGACGTATTGAAAAATTCTTCCAGAAGTAACGTATTTTTAGTGCATTAATGTATTTTCGGCGTATTAAATGTATTAAGGTGTATTGAAGCATTTCTGGTGTATTTTTTCAATTGGGTATTTTCAATTCACTTTGAATGGGGAGTGAACTGCCCCTCGCGTTAAACAGTACATCATTTGATAAAATAATTTTAACGTTATATCCTCCAAGAAGTATTTATGGCGAATTTACTCTTCAAACAAATTTAGTTCCAGACTTAATGTCTTCAGCAATTTTTTGAGGAGTTTTATTACAAACCACTTTGTTGAAGACATGAAGGCTCCATGTGTTCAAGGTATTAACAAATTTTAGGCTATTTCTATTTAATTTTAAATTAAATTATTATGATTTTACTGTACATGATAAATCTCTTCTATTGTTTATAAACGATAAAATTTACATTTTATCCAAAGCTTGTGTTTGTATTCATGCCAAAAATGTTTTAAATGAAAGTCTCAACAAATTCGCTAAAGACAGGAACTCTGTTACAATTTTTTGAAGGACTGATTATCCATAATTTTAAAACTTCAAAGATGACGGTTTCGTAATTATGTCATTTGGACAGTAAGTTAGATTTTCACCAAATCCCCACCAAATCGATTTTCTGACCACGCCGCTGACTCCAAGTAAGTAGAAACAAAGTCGTTCTACACTCGTCCCCAAGAAACTTCTTCGAATACTGCCTATCTATTATAATACAGAGAAGACCCGTTTTTATCAGCTTCATATGAATATATGTTTGATGTGCTCTAGCAAACAAACAAGGGTGAACTTGAGTAAATCCTTTTTGACCATGTTTTCCTTATCTTAAAGATGCAAATATGCAAAAATAAAAAATATCATTTTTTTGAATTTTTGCGCTAGAAGACTACATCACGGTGTTCCTAAAACCGTTATTAACAAAAATGACCATAAATTTGTCATACGGAATTCGAAATATACAGTATCCAAGCATCTTCTCAATGAATTTCAAAATGATCCATCGAAAGATTCGAGAGAAATTGCGATTTGAAGTTTTATGACACGTTTCATAAGGCTACCAGCAAACACGCACGGGTTTGGTCCTATCTCTGTAAACAAAAAAATATTTGTCTTCCTATTTAGTACATGGCATTCGAATGATATAGTAATCAAGTATATCCCCTGCAAGTTTGAAAATATTTCATTGGCGGAATCGAAATTATTATAACGGTTTGGGTGTAGTATGGTCATAGATGGGTTTTCTACCAAACTTCAAGTGTGAATCCATGTTTGTTCATTGACTATTTAGATCGTTTCTACGTGTCGCGGTTTTTAAAGGAAAACCTTACCATTTAATTACATAAATATAATGTACAAAAGGTATTATTTATATGGTGCACTGAAAAAGTGTGAAAATAGGGTTGTCTGCCAAACGTTAAATATAATGTGTAAATTAAAAAAAAATAATAAAAGTTGGAATTTTTACTTCAAAAGGCCATATCTCAATGGTTTGTTGACCGATTCTAATTATTTTTTCATTATTGAACAGGTAGACGTTTCATCGTTAATTTTCATTAAGAAGAATATAAAATAGAGTCATCTACATCAATAAATAGACAATATATTTGATCTCAACTATATGTATTATCATTATTTAGTGATTATTTTTGTTTTAAAGATAGCGGCATATCCATTTTTATATACTAGTTGATTGCAATTGCTGTATAAACATCTGAATGCCAAATTCTCATGATAAGTTCAATTCGACAGTAAAACTGACAATAGTTAGAGATATGAGCAGATGAACTTGTACTAATAACATCTCCTTTGACCACTTTTAACATCTGTCAACCCCACCAGCGAATCACGATTGTACAAAATTTCCAACAAAAACCGTATCATAACATAAATTGATCTGAAACAGCAAATACCTTCATATTTTTAAAATTTATGGTTTTATTCTTCCATGATTTGTTGCGTTTGCGTTCGTTGCATTCAACTAATGTATAGAAATTGATAGGTCGTCGTTTTGAATATAAAGATATTCACTAAATAGTGATAATACGTATAGTTGAGGATAATTATGTTGTCTATTGTTTGAATTAGACAACTCTATTTTATATTCTTCTTAATGAAAATGAACGATGAAACGTCTACCTGTTCAATAATGAAATAGAATCGGTCAACAAACCATTGAGATATTTTTAAAATTTATGGTTTTATTATTCCATGATTTGTAGTTTGCGTTCGTTGCATTCAACTAATGTATTGGCGATTTGCGGCAAAACCAAAATTAGTCATGCGACACCTATGATTCAGCTCATGAACTGGCAAAGTGATACAATTTGCTTTTTTTCACCCGTAAGTGAGTCGTAGCTTACCACAAAATCTTCATTATCTTCTCGGACAAAGCTAACCACTGCCAAAATATGAATGAAACGAGTAAGAAATTTAGTTTTATTTGCAATTATTCTGAAAGTACAGCCATTTGCAACTATTTGACTCATACATTTCTTCGAAATGTAATCGGGGTATTATTGTGGTTATAAAAAATCGTTCCATAAATAAAGTTCCAACTCGAAACCGAGACCCCATCAGCACCAATGTCAAACTCCTTTATATTTTGAACTACGTAGGAGATTCAGAGTTTCATGAATTTACACCATCTCATGAAGGTTTAGCTTAACTTAGGACGAACGGGAAATGCTGTTGCGGCGGCTACGGTGCTCAACAAATTACATTTCGAAACAGCGCGCATATAGCTATGCGAATAATATTAGAAACCACTATGTTTTACACTCTTTTCGCAAGATGTTTACTCATCATCTGATAAAATGATGATTTTCTTCCATTTTCATAAACAATTATCAACAAATTGATCGGTAATTTGGTGTTTAAAAGTCATTTTTTACCAATGTTTACAGAAAATATATGCACTATGACAGAACAGAATAAAATCAGCAACACTTTCCTTCCAGCGCTATCTGCGAGCGGTTTCAACGTAGAATCGCCAATAGAAATTGATTGGTCGTCGTTTTAGTAGATACAGAACACTAGATTAGGATTGTCGCTGGTGTTCCCATTGTTTTCGTCTCGGAACATGTTTGTTTTGCTTTCGGTATATATCTGTCAAGGTATCGAAAGTCTCTCTAGTAAAAGTCTTTGGTCCGCACTTTTGGTACACGCAGAAAAATATGGCCTGCTTGTAACCACAAACCGTTTAGTTGAACTTCAAATTAGTAAAATGCAGAGTTTACCTTTTATATTTCAGTCTCGTTTATTCTACTGTGATTTTTATGCATTCAAAACCGAAAATGTCCAATGCATAAAATTTACAGCAGAATAAACAATAGGCAAACAGAAAAATGATGTAATATCTGTTATGGAACAAATTTCTATGTGGCATACTATTATAATTTCATTAATTTTCACATGGTATCTATGCGTGACAGATAATTTTTATGTTCTACTACAAATTGCAAAAAATTATGTGTGAAATCAATATATTCAATATAACGAATTTTCTCGGTGTAAATTTTCGACTGTTATTGTTATGAAATGAAAGAGTTTGTATATACCGCACAAGGAAATGAAAATTCATCAAAATTCAGTACAGGTTTAGATAATTTGTGCATTCTAATTAGTGAGAATACATCAGCCAATAATGGTCATTGTGTTGGTGGCTAAAAGGAACAAAAATGATTCGTCGCTATGAAACGACGATAGCCAAAAAAGAATCTTTTTTTGCTTTTTTTTTATTTGGCCTATTTGACAGGTATATCCCGGAATCAAAACAATGATGTTCCTACCACTGATGCCAGCGACAATCCTAATCTAGTGTTCTGTATCTACTGTCGTTTTAAATATAAAGATATTCACTAAATAGTGATAATACGTATAGTTGAGGATAATTATGTTGTCTATTGTTTGAATTAGACAACTCTATTTTATATTCTTCTTAATGAAAATTAACGATGAAACGTCTACCTGTTCAATAATGAAATAGAATCGGTCAACAAACCATTGAGATGTGGCCTTTTGAACTAAACATTGCAACTTTTATCCTTTATACACATTATATTTAACGTATAAATAACACCTTTTGTACATTATATTTATGTAATTAAATGGTAAGGTTTTCCTTTAAAAACCGCGACACGTATAAACGATATAAATAGTCAATGAACAAACATGGATCAGTCTAGTAGAAAACCCATCTATGACCGCACACTACACCCAGACCGTTATAAATTTCGATTCCGTCAATGAAATATTTTCAAACTTGCAGGGGATATACTTGATTACTATATCTTTCGAATTCCATGTACTAAATAAGTAGACAAATATTTTTTTTGTTTATAGAGATAGGACCGAACCCGTGGGTGTTTGCTGGTAGCCTTATGAAACGTGTCATAAAACTTCAAATCGTAATTTCTCTCGAATCTCTCGATGGATCATTTTGAAATTCACTGAGAAGATGCTTGGATACTGTATCTTTCGAATGCCGTATGACAAATTTATGATCATTTTTTGTGGAGTGGAAGGAGGCTTTAATAACACCAATTCATAAAGCCGGTAACGTCCATGACGTCATAAATTACAGGGGAATTTCAATCCTGAGCTGCCTCCCAAAAGTTTTTGAAAGTGTGCTGTTAGATATTCTCTACCCTGCAGTAAAACACATCATCACTACAGATCAGCATGGGTTTGTTAGAAGGCGCTCAACAACGACGAACTTAATGAGCTATGTGTCAACGCTGATTGATAAATTAGAGAAACGACAACAAATTGATGCAGTGTATGTAGATTTCTCCTCGCCTTCCTCATCAGCTAGCTGTTGAAAAGTTGAGGCGAATCGGATTTCCGGACTGGCTGACCAATTGGATCTTCTCGTACCTTACAAACCGCAGTGCATCTGTGCGACTTGGAACTGTACTTTCAGACTAGAGCTTCCATCCCGGGAATTTATTTCCCGGGAATCCCGGGATTTTTGGATTTTCCGGGATTCCCGATTCCCGGGAAATTGTGTTTTCTCATTCCCGGGATTCGGGAATCCCGGGAAAAAAGATTTTTAATTTATTTCAAAAGGATTAGGTTCTGCGAAAGAAATTATGTAGGACATATCTTTATCGGCAAACATTTGGAGTGAGCAGTGAATGCAGATGCTTTTCCAACTGATTTGCAGATCTTTGGACTATATATTTTTAGGCTCGCTGATATGTTCTCATGATTTTTTAGGTATATAGTCCAAGCCTTGCTCAAACTACTACTAAAAAAGTTGATATTTTCATGCAAAATGCATTAATTTGCCGGCCGTTGTACCGAAGCATTTCGTTACAGTAGCGTTAGTGATGCGCACGATATCTCTGCAACCGATGAGCCGATTGATCAGATTTTTCAACAGTTCTTTTAATAGTTAGATCTTGAATGAATGCAATCAAATTAGTAATTGAAATGGCGGTAATTTCTTAAAATATCGATGAGTGTGTGTGTGTCAAAACTTGGGATGGTTTGAAGTGATATCATGCTTAACGCAAACGCTATTTAAAATGTTTCTAGAACGTCTGCAGAAATATTTGATCGGTTCATCGAATGCATATTTCGTCTAATTTGTTATACCGTAATTGTAATATCTGTAAATTTTTGGATGTATGAAAAGAAAGACATAACGCTATAGCTGTCCAATATCATGCGCATCCAACCTATTTGAATGTCGGTTTCAAGGATGCAGGCAGGATTTTTGAAGGGATAAGATCAAGCAATACAGATACTCGCTTCGTTCGTCCATTATCTGCTTGATTTTGATTCACACTTAATTCGGAATGATGCTGATCCTACAGCGACAGAAATGGATTCTCATTTGATCGCAAATAACTGCACAATATCCTGAAGCAGCCTAATCGTTTCATTCAAGATTACCAAAGAAGGACCTTGGACCTCTTCTCTTCGCGCTCTTTGTGAATGACATTTGCAGCGAATTGACATCGTGTAAGTTGATGTACGCAGATTATCTGAAAATTTTTCGCATCATAACAACTCTTGTAGATTGTTGTGCACTTCAGATGGACATAGATAGGATCATGAGTTGGTGTGATAGAAACGGAATGACTATAAACATTCAGAAATGCAACATAATCACATTCACACGAATACTCTCGCCAATTACGTTTGAGTATACAGTGAGCGCTGCCCCAGTAAAAGGAGTTTCATCAATCAAGTACCTTGGTGTTATACTTGACCGTAAGCTACGTTTCATCGAACACTTCAATGCAGTAACTGCTAAAGCCTATGCAGTACTAGGACTCATCAAACGAAACACCCAAGATTTCAACGACGTCTACTGCCTGAAGGCACTGTACATCAGTCTGGTACGCAGCATTCTAGAGTATGGAATTATCGTTTGGGCCCCGTATCACACCGCACACATTAATCGCATAGAACGGGTGCAAAAGAGCTTCGTCCGGTATGCCCTTCGACGACTTCCCTGGCGAAATCGATTTGAACTACACCCGTATGATCATCGTTGTGCTCTTATCAACCTGCCTACGCTACGAAACAGGAGAGTTTTCTGCAGCGACTTTTTGTGTTCGATCTTCTCGCTGACAACATTGACTGTCCTCTGCTTCTCGCTAAGCTGGACTTTAACGTTCCTGGTAGGTCTCTGCGGAGAATAGACTTCTTTCGGCGCTCTACTCATCGCACGCAGTACGGCCAGAATAACCCGGTAGATGTTTGCTGTCAGCTCTTCAATAGCGTTTTTCATCATTTTGACTTTAACTTAAGTAGAGAAATGTTCAAATTGAAAATAGGTTTAAGTTAGTATAGTATTTCAGTCTGTACGAAAATTTATTAATTCGAAGATAATATATTAATTCAATATTTCAAAAAAAAATGTCGAGATTTAGTCAATGTCCCCATTTTGTCAGCCTAAAATACACCATGGAGATGATAAAAATGGGTCTTTACTGCATTTTTTATTCACAGTAATAGGTACTTCCCATTTTCTGAGGACATTTTCTTTCAATTGCATCGAACTAAACCAATTTTTAGATAGTTTTCAAGGGGTTATTTTATTGAATTCTTCCAAAATTCGGCGAACTTATTTCCATTCTTGCGATAGTTCATGTTAAAAGGGTATCCTAAATAAATTGGTATTCTTAAGGGTTTGTATGTTGCAGATATAAAAAATTCATAAATTTTCAGCTTTTCGTACACAATATTTAAAAAAACTTCTTAAACAACTGTTCCTAATAAGATTATGTAAATTATAAAGTAATTATATTTTTTTAATAGAAGTGACGGAAGGTTATCGTAAAGTTTCGCGAAAAAGAAAATTCCAGTAATGATGATGATTTTCCATAACGGGTTTCGAGAGTTTTTTATTTGTTCTTTGGCATTACGATTAGGGATAATAATTCAGATCAAAAATACTACTGGGAGGTCATTTTTAGAAAAAGTCGATATCGAAGTAAAGTTTCAATAATAAACGCAAGCACTTCAGAGGTAGCGAGATATCAAGAGCTGAAATTTCAGTGCTTAGTTCTCAGCCGCGTTGGGAATTTGAGTAAACGCTATTGAGTATGAACTTCAAATCCATTCGAAAATTTGTTTTTCGATTTTTTTGACTCAGCGCAACATATATAACCCCTTTAGGAAAGTTCAGTTTTCCCTATACAATGCATCGATTGAAGAATTTATACATGCTATTAACGGAGTGTTAGCAATAATTCGTTTGTATTTCTATTTTATGAGCCATTTTTCCGCTTTTCCATTAAATTGGTTTAACCTTTGAGATTTCTTGCACTGATCTTGTGCTATGCTAATTTGAGCGATTCTCTGAGTCCTGCCAATATCTCATGTAGTATGTGTTATCAAAAACATCGCGAAGCATCAAGTTCTAAATGTTCTCAATCGATATAATACCCGTAAAAAGGGTTAAGAGTTATAAGAAATGTATCATCACACTGTTAGGTGGATTAAAAGCGTTTTCATAACAAACAATGTTGTTTAGGAAAGGCGTGCAATTACCATAACACTTATGATTTTGTTATGATATGGAGGATTCCAGATAAAATTTTTAATTTAAATTAAATGGGTTTTTATACTAATATTAGTATTTCTCGCGTTTTCTAGCTCGATCTGGTGCTGAATTCCGACGACGGTGGTGATCTCTCCGACTTTATCACAAACGGTGAATGGTATCTGATAGGTAAGTGTATGCCGTTTTTAAGAATGCATGTAAGCTTGTTTGTGTATGGTTGTGTTCCTGTTAGTGTGCGTTTGTTCATGCGAGCACTTTTGGCGTGACAACGCCGTACCTTTTAATATTGGGGACACTTCAAAATTTCGGAATAAACAGCCGGTAAGTTTTCGAATCTAGTACCATCCATTGTACTGAATACACTTAGTTGTGCTCTGCAATTTACCTCGGAGCCGAGTAATCAGTACATGTTCATACTGAATTAGGGTTACCAACCGTCCTTATTTTAAAGGACATGTCCTTATTTTCGAGGTTTTTGGAAAGCGTCCTTATTTTAATTCAAATGTCCTTATCTTTAGTTTCAAACCTTGGCATATACAGGGTGGTTCAACATGATGTTTTTTAACAGGGCATATCATGTTATTGTAGTTTAGTATTGTTTGCAACCACAGTATGCTCACCAAATTATTTATCTATATATCGAAAATCAGCGATCTGTGAGAAATGTGTTTCGTGCTCTTCGGCCATAATATGGTAGACATAATCGGCCAACTGACTCTACTATTCGCCATACAATCAAAGAATGTTGCAGTTCTCGTTATTGGATGATTAGCAAACAAATCGACCACATCCAGCGCACATTGAAGAAAAAATAGCGGCGGTGGCATTCCCAAGCATTAGAGACCAACAGAAACCGACTAATTAGCCAGATACTACTTGAAATACTCGAATCCGTCATCAAAAATTGGACCAGTCGAATGGATTACCTCAAGCGTCAACATGGTCAACATTTAAAAGAAATTGTTTTTAAACAATAAATAGCAAAAAATATTCTTTCGATTGACAAATAAACATTTCGTGATGTACTCCATTTTTTTCAAATTTTTGCGAGATCAAAAAAAACGTCATGATGAAAGTTCTTTCACTCAGAAGTAACCAGAATTTGTTGAATAGCTCGATATGAGGTTTGGCCAAAGTGGTTATCTTCGTTCAATATTGGCACTACACCCTTCTAATTTGTCTCGATCAAGATTCAACGTCTCAGTTTAACTGCTGTAAAATAAGCCAGAATCCCGACTTTTTCAGAATTCTGGCTCAAGTGACAAATGATTCAAGCTCCAATTCCGAATAGATTTGGTAGAGATGTCCTTAATTTGCTCTCAATCCATTTGGTAACCCAAATTACTGATATCTCAGAAATGTGTCATTTGTTTGCTGATTATCAGCAAAATAATTTATGAGTCTCAGCAAAACTTGTAGCTTTTACTGAGATATTGGCTAGGGTGACCATACGCCCTGGTTTCCCAGGACATGTATTGGTTTTTATTAACTGTCTTGGTGCCCTGGGAAGTCGAGGAAAACGTTTGATTTGTCCTGGTTTTTCTTCTGTAATATAATAATGTAATATATTTCTATTTTTTGAGTCTTCATTCTATTCACTCTGCTCCAGATTGCAGTTACGACCAATCATGCAACCTATACTCATCCTCAATCAGAGTACGGTAAACAAACCATAATGTACTCCAATCTCCCAATTGTACCATGCGACTAATTCCACCACACTTGTTATGCTGTACTGAAAACATTTAAAACTTTGGCCATGGAGGAAAGTTTTTATATGGAAAACAACATGCAACACGTCGTTGTGCATGACAGTGTTAGAATCAAAACACCCGTTTCATTCGTAACCGAACGTTGTACCGAGAAACAAGTGCGTTTTGTTCTCTCCGGTGTGGTTTAGTTTTTTGGCAGTACGAAAATGCTTACTGTGACAGAGGCTATAGCAATGCACTGCAAATAAACAATCCCGCGAGTGATATTTATTATCTGTGAGGAATTATAGCACAAATTGTTATTTCAATTTGCTACCTCGCGAAAAAAGGCGATTTGACATCGGTTTCGTCCGACTGACTTGGCGAAGCAACGGCATCCAACCTCGTCAAGGTCATGCATATAGACACAGTGGACAATGAGGAGTAATCCACCTATTTGCTCGCTTAGGAGTGCTAGCTGAGTATTTTACCGATTTAGCGTTTCGTTTTTTGAGATTTTTTTCCCTTTTTTAGTGATCGTATTTTAAAGTTCTGAGTGCGGTTGAGCGTGTTGCTTCCGCAATAAAATGGATCAAGGAGAAGAAGCTCCCTCCAAAAATTTATCTTATAAGGAAGAGGAACGCCTATCTGTATCGGAGACAGAAGATATTTTCTACGTGGGTGGTATATTTTCGTCCAAAAATAAACCATTGAACAGCATAACTGTTGCGCGGGAGCTGACAAAACGTTACTCGGCCGTAATTGAGATTAAAAAGGTTCAGTCAGTGTAGCATTTACTGACTTGAAACAGGTCAACGATATCGTTAGCAATAGCCTCTTCACGATGGAGTATCGCGTTTACATTCCTTCTCGCGATGTGGAGATTGACTGTGTGGTAAGTGATGTGGGTCTAACTGTCGAAGATCTGATGAATGATGGGATTGGCCGGTTTAAGGACCCTAACCTTCAATCAGTTAAGATTTTGGAGTTCAAGCAATCGTACTCAAAGTCCATCGAAGATGGGAATTATTATCCATCAGACTCGTTTCGTGTAACCTTCGCCGGATCTGCACTTCCGAGCTATGTTGAAGTGGGAGAAGCTCGCCTACACGTGCGCCTGTTTGTACCGCGGGTCTTGAATTGTTCCAATTATAAGCAGCTAGGTCATACAACCACCTACTGTAGTAACAAGCAACGGTGGTGAACGCCATGTCGATAATATTGCAGTAGGCCTGCTGAAAAGTGTGTTTTCTGTGGGAAGAATCCGCATGCACTTTTGCAAACGTACAAGCTTCCCATGGATAAACTGAAGCGATCCGCCAAAGATCGCTCCAGAAGCTCTTACGCAGAAATGCTTAAAAGAGCTGTTCCACTTATCTCCGAAAACCTTTACGCTCTCTTGCTAACTGACGATAACGCCTCTAACGACCCTTGCGAGGGGCATTCTTTGGCTCCGCTTGGAAACTCTAGGAAAAGACCTAATCCAATCTCACCGAACTTCCTCGTAAGTGTCCTATGTTGTCCCAAACAAGGGAACAAAATAAAAATGAACTAGAAGTGCTGCTACAAATCCGAAGATAATATCTCCTGGTTCTGGGAAATTGAGATACAGCTCAACGGGGCACCAAAAAACCCAAGTGCTCCCATTTTACAGGCAGATACTCAGCCTAAAACGAGATTCCTTAAATTTTCTTACATTGTGGACTGGATATCAACAGCTTTCGACATTACCGATCCTCTGAAAAGCTTGCTGGTTGCTATTCTACCAATAGTAAGAACATGGTTAAAGCAGTTGACTGAAAAATGGCCCTTCCTTGCAGCGATCGTATTCTTCGATAGTCAACTTATTAAACGGAATCATGGATCTGATCACTGTTTTACAGTGGAACTGCAGAAGTATTATCCCCAAAATTGATTCATTAAAACACTTGCTAGACTCATATGGAGGGGTACTTTTAGGAATCAAAAAGTGCTCTTACTTCAATCGAATCCGCCGCCCATCGACGCCAGGCATTGATGTTGTCGCTTGTCAAACAACAATCAAAGGCAAAAATCTTTGCATAGCTCCTATTTACATTCCTTCTAGGACCATGATGGGATATCGGTGATTCTCCAACGTGATTGAACACCTTCTCTTGTCCCGCCTGCTTCTTGGAAACTTTAACTCGCACCGTACAGGGTGGGGCTGTCAGTACGACGATAATCGATTCTCGATAATTCAAGACAACTTCAATATGACAATTCTGAACATAGGGAAAATACTACTAATTCCTTGACCACCAGCGCAAGCTAGTGCACTGGACATATCTCTATGCTCTATGTCACTACGATTAGATTGCAAGTAGAAGGTAATATCTGATCCCCACGATAGTGACCACCTGCCGATTGTAATTGCAATCACCACTCGTTCAAGACCTTCGGAACCAATAAATGTTCCCTATAATCTCACAACAAACATCGATTGACAGAGCTGCGGTGTTACGACTATCTAACAATCGATTCGACACAGGTACTTCCCCCGGAGGAAGAGTATAATTTTTTGTCCAACTCGATTCTCAATACCGCGATTCAAGCTAAGATGAAACGAGTACCTGGCGTGAATACTCAATAACGTTCTTCCAACCGGTGGTGGGACAAAGAGTGCTCTGATGTATACGCGGAGAAGGCTGCCGCGTATAAAGCCTTCCGGAACGACGGGTTAATTGTTTGCTATCGAATGTACGCGATATTAGAAAATTTAATGAAAGCCAAGAAACGCAGTTACTGGCGCGCCGGTTTGTCGACCGGTTAACGAGAGAAACATCGATGAGCACTCTTTGGCGCACGGCCCGACGTATGCGAAACCGAAACAGTACTAAAAAGAGGGTGGAATATTCAAACCCCTGGATATTCGATTTTGCCAAGAAGGTTTGTCCGGATTCCGTCCCGGCACAGAAAATATACCGCGCCGCGTCGCCTCACAACACCGCGAACAACACATCGTTTTCGATGGTGTAGTTCCCATTTGCACCCGTGTCATTTATTTATTTGTAATTGATATCAGAAGACACAGTGTGGTCATAATGATAATTTCTTACTCTATTTAAAAAGTCAAATTGTAATCTGCTATATGGAATGTGAAGGTCGAACTCGGATGACACTCTATTGAAGGTCCGCTGCAAACCAATGATGGCACCGTTTCCTCCATAGTTAGTCCGGCGAAGAGGTAATCGGAGGAATAAATTATTGCGAAGGGCGCGAGGGCGAACGTTCATATTTATCGCACTGAGAAGCTCGGAGCAGTCAATTCGATCTTGCAAAATATCCGAAATCGTCATAGCACGGAATAGATCCCGCCGCACTTGCAATGTATCGAGTCCAATAAGCAAACCCCGGCTTTCGTAACTTGCCAGCTGGTGAGGGTTTCTCCAGCGCAATCGACGAAGGGCAAACCGAACAAATCTGCACTGTACTGTCTCAATGCGCTGGACCCCGTTAAGATAATGAGGGTTACACACAACTGAACAATATTCCAGAGTTGATCGAACTAGTGAGCAGTAGAGAGATTTCAAGCAGTAAATATCTGAAAAGTGCTTAGATATTCTCATTATGAACCCCAAACAGCGTGATGCCTTTGCGACAATATAGCTGATATGCTGTTTACCCGAGCAAATACTCATGGGTTCAAACACCACACAGCCCCTTGAAAAGGCCATGAACATGGTCCGTGCCGACTTTCACGACCTTTAAAATACCATTAAATGGTCTCAATAACCCATAAAAATACCAACGCATGGTTTTTCTATGGAATCTACCGGACCATGACGATGATGTTTTTGTGGGTTAAACTCATTTCAAACACACATTTTTTTTTACGATGGAGAAGACCTTTACGTCCTAGCCCAGTACACGTGCTATTGGTACGGTCCAATCTACCACACGGGGTGCACTGGGGGCGTGTGGGGCTCGTGAGACTGACTTGGATGCTCACCCTTTCACTCCTCTGCCACGCCATGAGGTATCGATAGCTAAGTCCCAACATACTACGCTACGACCCTCCCGTCTTGGCATGAGGCAGTCCACTTATACGCCTATACACTCACTCTTCTGTCTTGCTTCGGGGTGGCTGGGTTTACCCCTTACGCGGTTGCCATTCGTTGCGCCAAACCTGCCTCGGCATGAACACTTCCTTTTTGCGCTTGGCCTTTTTCGCTCCAGCTAACCAATCACTAGTTAGCCGTGCCCGTCGTCTGTTGCTCGGTTCGCCAGATTACATGTAGCCTACTGGCAATCTGGATGGTAGCAGCCGAGACTGCGTTCCACTTCTCCACCGATTGACACATCCGCTGAATAAGGGTTTCAGGGGTTGCGTCCCAGCCACAGACGTCAAGCATTGCTCTTCTTTCGACGTCGAACCGATGACATACGAACAGTATGTGTTCGGCAGTTTCGTCTACACCTGGGCAGTCCGGGCAGACTGGGACCTCCGCGTGCCCGAACCTGTGGAGGTACTGTCGGAAACAGCCATGGCCAGACAGGAATTGTGTCAGGTGGAAGTGAACTTCCCCATGGGGTCTTCCCACCCAGCTTGATATGCTAGGTATCAGCCGGTGGGTCCACCTACCTTTCGAGGAGTTGTCCCACTCACGCTGCCATCTGGCGACCGAGGTCACCCTGGTGCGCTCGCGGGCTCCCCTATTTCCACGTAGCTCAAAGCACTCCTCATCTTCCCGAATGACCAGCCCGACTGGCATCATGCTCGCTATCACGCAGGATGCATCGTGTGATACCGTGCGGTAGGCAGATATCACTCTGAGGCACATCACGCGGTAGGTGCTCTCCAGTTTCTGTAGGTAACTGGTTACCCTCAGTGCTTTTGACCACGACGGGCCGCCGTACCTGAGGATAGATACGGCAACGCCTGCCAGTAACCTACGTCTACTGGCGCACACCTTTGAGCTGTTGGACATCATTCTCGATAGAGCCGCAACAGCAGTCGACGCTCTCTTGCATGTATAGTCGACATGGCTGCCGAAGGTCAGCTTGTCGTCTATAATGACTCCGAGAGACTTCAGACTTCGCTGTGAAGTAATCGCGACTTCTCCCACATGGATAACTGCATGTTGTGCCGACTTGCGGTTGTTGACGATAACTACCTCCGTCTTATGATGAGCGAGCTCCAGGCCTCTCACGCTCATCCATTCCACCACCGTGCTGATCGCGTGTTCTGCGGTTAGTTCTACCTCAGGAATTGACTCCCCGTAGACCTCCAAGGTTACGTCGTCAGCAAAGCCGACGATCTTGACTCCAGGAGGGAACTTCAGTCTCTGAACCCCGTCATACATGAGGTTCCATAGCACCGGGCCTAGGATTGAGCCCTGCGGGACTCCGGCGGTAATCGGAACCCTTTTCTGACCGGCATCGGTCTCGTATAGCAGTACGCGGTTCTGGAAGTAACTTTCCAAGATCCGGTACAGACCCACCGGTAGGCTAAGCCGGTGTAACGAGAGCGCGATGGCATCCCAGCTTGCGCTGTTGAATGCGTTCTTCACGTCAAGTGTCACTAACGCACAGTATCGAATACCTCGCCTTTTCCGTTGGATCGCTATCTCGGCAGTATTTATCACTGAGTTGAGAGCGTCCACTGTGGACTTACCCTTCCGAAAGCCAAACTGGTTGCTTGACAGACCGTCCGTACCTTCCGCGTACGGGGTGAGCCTGTTGAGGATGATCCTCTCAAGCAGTTTGCCAGTCGTGTCGATCAGACAGATTGGTCTGTACGCCGATGGGTCGCCTGGCGGCTTCCCGGGCTTCGGCAACAGCACCAATTTCTGCCTTTTCCATCTATCGGGGAAACGGCACTCGTCAAGGCATCTCTGCATAGCTAGCCCGAACATGTTCGGGTTCGCTATGATCGCTGCCTTGAGAGCGTTGTTTGGAACTCCATCCGGCCCTGGAGCTTTGTTCATTGCTAGGGATTTAGCCACTGCGAGTAGTTCTTCATTCGTCACTGGAGCCACCATTTCGACCGTGCCCGCACTGTCTCGTAGTGCAGGTGGCCAGGGGCTTGTGGCTCGAGACGGGAAGAGTACTTCGATAATCGTTGCCAACCGGTCCGGAGACCGTTCTGGGGGTAAGGAGCCCCCTTTGGTCTTGGCCATCACAATCCGGTAGGCGTCACCCCACGGATTCGCGTTGGCACTCTCACACAGGTTGTCGAAAAACGCTCTCTTGCTGCTTTTAATAGCCTTGTTAAGGGCCAATTTCGCAGCTCGAAACACTTCACGGCGGTTCTCTCTTGCATCCTCGGTGCGAGCTCTTTGCATCCTACGTCTAGCTCTGAGGCAGGCTGACCGTAGAGCTGCAATCTCGGCACTCCACCAGTATACCGGGCATCTACCGTTTCTTGGCAGTGTTTTTCTCGGCATAGTAGCGTCGTACGCGCGTGATAGAACAGCTACCAGCGCATCCCCGCTTAGACTGTCGGTGTTGGCCTCCAGTCCCAGGGCCGCGGTGAAAGCTTCGCTGTCGAAGTGATTGGACTTCCACCCGTGTACCTAACAGGGATCTCCCGCCCTCGGATGCTGCACACCATAGTTGATCTTAAAGCGGATTGCTAAATGATCGCTATGGGTGTAGCCTTCGTCTACCCTCCATTCCATGCCTGGAGCCAGACTCGGGCTGGCAAATGTTAGGTCAATCCACGCCTCCACTCCGTTTCTACGGAATGTACTAGCGGAGCCATTATTAGCTAGCACAGTATCGAGTTTCGCAAGCGCTTCCATTAGCGCTTGACCCCTGCTATTTGTACAGCGGCTGCCCTACTCCACTGCCCACGCGTTAAAGTCTCCCGCTATGACTACCGGTTTCCGGCCCACTAGGTCCGACGAGAGCCTGTCGATCATCTGGTAGAACTGTCCTATTGGCCACCTTGGTGGGGCGTAGCAGCTGCAATAGAACACACCATTGATCTTGGCAATCGCCACACCCTCGGCGGAGGGGTGTATTACCTCTTAAACCGGGAACCGTCTCGTTGTAGGGATGCGGTACGGGTCTGATAAGAGGGCGACATCTGTCCTCGACTCCGAGACCGACTGTCAGAGCAGCTGTTGGGCTGCTGCACAATGGTTAAAATTTAGCTGTGTGACGTTCACGGCTTCATCTTATTTAACTCACCGAAGGGACACGAAGGTGCGCTCATAGCATGTTTATGGGCTTGCTTCTTAGCGGTGCAGATAAGGCACTTATGTGCCTTAGTGCAACCCCGCTCTTTATGTCCCTCCTCGCCGCAGCGACGACATAGTTTCCTATCTATGCCCTTGCACTCGTAGGCTTTGTGGCCGGACTCAAGGCACCGATAGCACCTATCCACTGAATGCTAATAGGGCATACCGACCAGCCGATCTTCAGCTTCCCTTTCTCGTTTACCTTTTTGGCATCCGCCTTCAGTAGCCTGAGGTAGGCTACTTGGGTGCCAGAGGGTCCATCTCTTAATCGCACAGAGGCCCGCTCGATTGTGACGTCGCAATGTTCCTTAACGGCAGCGACAACGTCTTCTGCGTTCGTGAACTCGTCCAGATGCTTGCACTGGAGAGTCATTTCCGCTCCTAGCGACCTGACTTGGGCGCCTTCTCCAAGGACCTCTTGGGCCAAGGCCTTGTATACCGCACTAGATTGTGCGCCTCGCTTCAGCACCAGAAGCATTTCTCCCGTGTTGGTGCGTCTCACGCTACGCACATCTTGCCCAAGGGCCGAAAGGCTTTCGGCCGCCTTCATCGACTTTAGGACATCGGCGTATTTGCCCTTGTCGGTTTTCAACCACAAGGCCTCGCCTCTGTACTTGGCCTTCTTCGCGGGCCGCGGTACCTCTGGTGTCGGTGCCGGCTTTTTCTTGGTTACCAGCGTCCAGGGGTTTGGGTCCCCCTGCCCCGGTCGCGCCGTGTTGCTGGTACCAACGCTCTGCTCAGCGAGGTCACTCTCGCCCTCGCTTACCTCAGCCAGACGGCGTTTGGCCTTAACGGTTGCACGCCGTGTAGTGTCGGTTTTTGCACCCTAGCCTGGCGACTTCCTAGGGCGCTTCGCGTTCGACGACGTCTTGCGATTGCCCTTACCCTTGCCTTTTCCCTTCGAGGGGAACTCGGCCGCCGCTTCGAGCGACGTGGCTGCTCCAACGACACGACCTGAAACTTCATGAAAAATTTCGAAGAAAAAGTGTTCACGAAGTTAACCGCCAGTTACCAGTACATTGAGCGAACAACACTGCATCAATTTTCTTAATGTTTATTTGCATATCCTAACAACCAAAGTCCGTAACAGCTAGGAAAGAAAACATTGTTTCGTTTGTCGCAAGAAACAAATGCGAGTTCGGAAAAGGGAAGCTTTTGTTGGATTTGGCTAAAATTTGCTTTTTTCGAAACATTTTTGTCTAAAAAGTGTCCAAAACGTGAAGTGAAAGTTCCAATTATCAGTCAAGAAAAATGTCTCGTAATCCTCACAACGCTTGTTTATGTTTATGTTGGAGAGCTAGGAAACAACGCCAGCAAGCAAGATATAGAAGATGCCTTTTCTTATTACGGTCCGCTAAGAAACGTTAAAGTTGCTTTCAATACACCCGGGTTTTCATTTGTAGAATTTGAAGATGCCCGGTACGCAGATGATTCGGTGCGTCGTCTTGACGGAAGAATCATTTGCGGTCGTCGTGCTCGTGTGGAACTGTCTACCGGCAAGAGCTTGGCAAAGGAGGTCGTGGTAACTTTCATCCGGACGACAGATGCTACGAGTGTGTATGGCGAGGTCATTATGCCCGGCATTGTACTAAGGGACGCAAGAGATCTTGAGGCCGCATTCCACGTTCGCGAAAGATCTTTTAGAAAGATCTTTTAGAAGAAAAAGATGTACCAGGTAATTGTGATGTGAAATGTTATAACCACTAAGCTGGCGCTTCCAGATAGTAGTTTTTTTTATAATTTTTTTTAACAACTCATGCGTCCCGCTACTGCTTTATGCAAGGATCGGCCGGTATGCGAAAGTCGCGTATGTGTTCCCGCCACTTCGCTATTTAAGTACATTCCGACGCTCTTTGAAGCCAGGATCATTAACGAAGCTGTATGCCGCTGATTCGGTGACAGAATCAGATCACGAGGAAGGTTTTTCTGAACAGCGACGCTTGTTTGGATTGGATGCTGCTGAAAAATCGAATAGATTGCTAGCAAGGCCGCCATTGTTGAGGAGGAGGATATGTCAAACGGTGCGGGTAAGTTCGGAGACGAATATATTAAATTATTCATAACTAATTTTCGTTTATTTCAGTATCGTCCCCCGCTGGGCTACTAACTAACGTGTAATTGTTCCTGCTGTCCAACAAGACGATCGAATTCGCTCGCTCAAAGGCATCGAACGGAGGATACCGAATCGCTATCGGAACCAACGCAAATTCCGCTCATCGATCGTATCATTTGTGCTTTACTACGAACCGCTATACTCTCAACTCTGGGCTTATCGTGATCCGGGCAAGATGCTACACCGGATCGATGCTTGCACGGGAAATTTTTATCACACCGAAACCGAATGAGTCAACGTCCATCTGTTTCCAGTGTTTCCAACAGCAAACTCGTAGCAATACACAAGCACTAATTTTGGAAAATGAACGCGAATTAGTGGGCGAGAACTTTACAAACGATTCACTCTTGGTCAGAGTATACAAGCAATAGAGAAACCGAAAGACTACTTATTCTCCTGCACCCCAGTAAAAGTCAAGAGGGAGACGCCCAACCTTTGCGGTTTGAACTCATCATAAAGCAAACGCTTCCAATATCAGTCGTCCCATATGAACAGAATCCGCTCGAGTTGCCGGTTAAGATCAAGAAAGGGTTTTTTGAACGGTGGCGGTTATCGTCCAGATTAGATTCTGCTGAAGCAAAATCAAAGATTTTACCAACACGGCTGCAATTGTTCAAACGGTGCGGGTAAGTTCGATAACGAATAAATGTAAAAAATCATTACTGACTTCCGTTCATTGCAATATCGTCCCTACTGGGCTACCGACCAACGAGTGATTGTTTCTGCTGTCTGAAAAGTCGACCGGACTCGCTCGATCTAGCATAGTTTGTGTGTTACCACGAACCGCTATACTCCGCGCTGATTGTGGTCCGGAACGAAGTGCTACACCGGTCAACGCTTGCATGAGAATTTTAATCGCACTGAAACGGAAAGAGTCAACGTCCATCTGCTACCAGTAATCGGAAATGAGATTACAGTGTGCGGAAATGAGAATCCGCAACGTATCAATGATTATTCGAATACATCTTAGTATGCAGATAATAAAATTCCTTTAAAAACTGTTGTTATGCTTATCATAGAGAAAAACGGTCATGGTGTGATTTTCGAAAGTTTGTTCCTCTATTTTGTTTTCTAACGAGTAACGTCACAAGTTGTGCGTAGATGTACAACTTTTGCAGATCTAAATTGTTTTCGCAAAGATTCATGAGTTGACTCGTACTAATAGTCGACAAAGACACCGTGCGAATCAAAATAAATTGGCTTAGGAACCCCTACTCAAAACCTTCAATGACTGTTTCGTACAAAATAAACGCATCATACAAATATTTTCGAAAAAAAATCAACAATGGAAAATGGTGTCCCACCTGGTCATGCAGGATAATCTCGTTTAATCTGGGACTGTCCCGTCTAATCCGGGGCGTCCGTCGCTTTATGGTACAAATATACCTTAATGTTGAAACTACCCGGTGATGATAAATGGATGCATCGAATCAAAATTGCTGTCATAATATCATCATTATCCTTCCAGCAGTCGCGCTAGTGCACGTCACTCTGAAAATCGAGCGAAATCGTCTTTAAAGACTAGTTTACAGTGCGGGAAATGTCACTGGATTTCGGCCTCTGTGTATTTTAAATATAGCACGGGATTTAAAATCCCGTGGCGGGAAATGAGTCTACACAAAAATGACAGTTTTCATGAAGTGTAAACCCAACCGCGGGAAACGTCACGGGATTTTAAAACTCTCCACACAAAAATCCGGCCGGGAACAATTCAACAAAAATTGTTTTCGACCGGTGTAATGTTGGTATTTTTTAGAAGCAGCAAAGCTTTTGATTTGACAGTTTGGAGAGATCTCGGCGGAAAATTTTCCCTGATCAAATCCCGTGGCCCATTTCCCGAACTGTAAACTATTCTTAAGCACTAGCGGTTGCCAGCTCGATGAGCCATTTTTGCAACGTCTGAAGAGTTAACAACTCACCTTTCGGGTTCGGCGGTATATTTTTATGAATAAAGTTGAACTGTATCGCACAGATAAAAAAGAATGTCTGCCAGGCACACGATTAAGTTTAAAGGTTTTTTATTTGTGACATTGGTCTGGTGCAAAATGGCATACGACATCGGCAGGAATGTTTCATTTAGGTGCACGTAGACATACTGGACCATCACGGGCGCTATTCGCACAGTCACGTCACCTAGTGACTAGAAGGAAATTTCCCTCATCACTAGGTGACGTGGCTGCGAGAATAGAGCCCCACATACAGGGATGCGAAAACGATTTCGCATGTTCGGTCTGCAATGGATTGAGATTTCTCTATTGTACAATTCAATGTATCGGACGATGATTTTGTATCTTGATTGCCAGTTTGTTTATGATTATTTGTTTGCTGAAAGAAAAATAAGATGTTACTTAAATCAATTAACACTACAATCGAAATTTGCTCACCTTTCGATTAAGTCAATCAAATTTATTGCTTCTTTGGTAAAATTTTCGGTTTGTTTTTATACTTTTTATTTTCCTTTGCGTAACCAGAGGTTGCTACGGTAACTATGGGCTATTTGGAAAAAAATAATAACAGATTCATAAGTGTTGCTAGTTTCATGCATTTTCTAATCAAATAGCAAATTTGACAGTACGAGTTACCTGGGTCACTGAGGGGTAGTCCGATTTGCGATACACTTTTGGAATGCAAGTGTCTAGTCGTGTCGTTGGCTGCTCCGTAGAAGGTGAAGGCCACTGTCTGAGTGCCCGTATCGACCTTCTCTTTTCCCTCCTTCTTGGAGGCCACTGTCTGGGTTTCTCTGTCGGACTTCTCCCGACATTCCACCCTCTTGGCATAAGCCTGCTGTTTCTGTCTTGCGACACAAACAGTTTTTCGGAGTTCCAGGAGACTCTGTTTTAACTCCTTGCTTATGTTTTGCTTTGCGCTAGTGTACTCGATTATTGCATCGAGCTGATCCACCACTTTGCGCATCGCCGATAATGGCCCGTCCGGTGCGTTGGTAGGGCTATTTCCTACCGCTGCTGGGGTCACTGGTGCTTTCAGATGCAGCACTCATCGCTCCACTACTCTCCCCACGGGGGGAGACCTCGCCAAACCGCCTCTAGCGAAGGGGTTTGGCATCTCCGACTGTTTATTTTTATTTTTTGTTGACTCCATGTTTAATCCCACGAGTAGCGCGAGAATAGATGTCCGCCACGACAGAGCTGCGCATTAACGTGGTAAGGGACGCTTACTGTGGGGGTTGCCCAGGTACCCCACAGGCTCCGTTAACGATCGAGCATCTTTTTCACCCCCTCGATCACTCATCCCTCGGCACGGGTCGCTTCACGCCTTGGAATTGGGGTTATGACCTACCTTGCTTTACGTGGTGACCTCGGCCCAGATCATCACAACCATCCTCCTTTACCAGGGCTTTGTACCTGTAGCTCTGGTTCTCAATAGTTCCATGTACGTATATTATTACAGACATGCCACCATTGAGATCCGTCATTCGCTAGCGGAGTTAATTTCAAACACCCATGTCCAACCCCATGAGTATGGGTGTATTATGGACTTTACGTTAAACGTCAGTTGTTCATCGAGAAAAACTCCGAGATCTTTGACACAATTCGCTCTGTCAATCGTGGATTCAGCTAGACAGTAATCGAATCGAATTGGCGTTTTTTCCTCGAGAACGTAATGACCGTACATTTCTTGGGGTTTAAGGTCATTCGGTTGAACTCGCACCATTCCGCAAAGGTTACCAGTTGGCGTTGAAGGAAAACTGCATCATCAGTATTCCGGATTCTATGGTATAACTTGAGGTCGTCGGCGAAAGACAACCGTGGTCCTTCTAAACAAAAGTTGACGCCGTTGAAATACAGAAGAAAAATCAATGGACCGAGATGGCTGCCTTGTGGAATACCAGATGAAGCAAAGAACTCTTCGGATACACAATCACCTATCTTGACTGCTAGACGACGATCACTGAGATACGATTGCATCCAACGGAGAATATTAGTACCAAAGCCAAGTCTACCCAACTTTGCCACTGCAATAGCGTGATTAATCTTGTCAAAAGCAGCTGAAAGGTCCGTGTAGATAACGTCAGTTTGAAGGCCGTCCGACATGGCATTTGTACCATATGATGTGAACGACAGAAGATTTGTAGATGTTGAACGTTTCGGCATAAATCCATGCTGAGTCCCGGAGATATATTGTTTGCAAGGGCTGGAGATGGGTTCCAACACAGCCATTTCAAACAGCTTAGGAACTGCGCTTAGCGTTGTAATGCCACGGTAGTTGTCAACTACCTTTTTATCACCTTTTTTGTGAATTGGAAACATGAAGGAGGATTTCCAGAGTTCGGGAAATACTCCGGTTGTTAGCGACAATTGAAACAGATGACAAAGAGGTTCAATTAGACCGGCTGAGCATTTTTTTAGAATAATAGTTGGTATACCATCTGGGCCTGCCGAAGTTGAAGCCTTCATTTTGTCAATCGCCAGTTGTACCATATTATTGTCGATATTGATAGAGTTCAAAGACTGATATGATTGAGGTACATTAACCCTTTCATGCCTAACTTTTTTCTAGTGCATGTAGGGTTTCAAAACTATTTTTCCTTGAAAACGGTGGGGTCAAGAAACACGAGCCTATTTTCATAAAGATAGGTGCGTCCACAGCAGTGCTAGAAACTAGTCAATTTTTACCTTCTAATGCTTAATACAATTCTCCTAGAATAATTACAATGGTCCAATTACATGCCAACGACAATCTAAATTGATAAGTTTTATCAGGTTTCAAAAATATTGCACCATAACGAAGATATACGAAAAAATCATTTTCCGTCGTCAACGTAAACTGTCCCTGGTAGCACTGCTCCATCGAAGTCCAATCAGACTAATTGCAATAACTTCAGTTCTAGAGCTGATCCTTGTAACTGGTAATACTCAAATTAAAGGCAATAATCACATTAATGGGCCTTACTTGTTATTGTTAGCAAATCTCGCCTCAATCAAAAGTTTTTCCTTGAAAACGGTGGGGTCAAGAAACACGAGCCTATTTTCATAAAGATAGGTGCGTCCACAGCAGTGCTAGAAACTAGTCAATTTTTACCTTCTAATGTTTAATACAATTCTGCTAGAATAATTACAATGGTCCAATTACATGAAAAACGTAGCCAACGACAATCTAAATTGATAAGTTTTATCAGTTTTCAAAAATATTGCACCATAACGAAGATATACGAAAAAATCATTTTCCGTCGTCAACGTAAACTGTCCCTGGCAGCACTGCTCCATCGGAGTCCAATCAGACTAATTGCAATAACTTCAGTTCTAGAGCTGATCCTTGTAACTGGTAATACTCAAATTAAAGGCAATAATCACATTAATGGGCCTTACTTGTTATTGTTAGCAAATCTCGCCTCAATCAAAAGTTTTTCCTTGAAAACGGTGGGGTCAAGAAACACGAGCCTATTTTCATAAAGATAGGTGCGTCCACAGCAGTGCTAGAAACTAGTCAATTTTTACCTTCTAATGTTTAATACAATTCTGCTAGAATAATTACAATGGTCCAATTACATGAAAAACGTAGCCAACGACAATCTAAATTGATAAGTTTTATCAGTTTTCAAAAATATTGCACCATAACGAAGATATACGAAAGAATCATTTTCCGTCGTCAACGTAAACTGTCCCTGGTAGCACTGCTCCATCGGAGTCCAATCAGACTAATTGCAATAACTTCAGTTCTAGAGCTGATCCTTGTAACTGGTAATACTCAAATTAAAGGCAATAATCACATTAATGAGCCTTAGGGGAGAGAGGGTAACAGTGGATCAGCAGGAACTATGAAACATTCGCAATAAAATCACAATGCATGATCGGAATCGTCTAATTCCCTCATATTTCACAATTTCTAATTCTTTACACGTGTTGCTATATTTTGGAAGAGATCTGATAACTCTATCTCTTTTAATGGATATTTGTTTGTTTTGTGATAGCCAGAGTAAATTTGCAATGATAAACATTATTCCATCTTTATGAATTACCATTCATTGAATAAATGTTTAGTCTATTGCTATTTATAGCAAATTTTATGCTCAACATTTGCCGCGAACAAAGTTTTTTGGTAACTACTCATGGTTCTGTGTGATTTCACAATTTTCATGAATAGACCCATTGGGTAACTGTGAAACGATGGCGTATGGGGAACAGTGATTTTTGTTTGTTTTTGTGGTCTGTCTCAAAATGTCAATGGGTTCCGATTTTCCACACTAAATACTACTCATATAGTGCAAAATTAGTAAATTTGGCCAAATTTTGTAGAAATTGTCTCTTATTTCAGGATTGCAGCTAATATGCATATATGGTGGTTCGATGTTACGCGATGATATAGTGGATTCTTTCGTAAACAAACGATTTTCGCCTCAATATAACTTTAATTCAAAGCGTTAGGATCATTCTTCGTCAAAACAAAAGAATAAAATTTATAAGTAGAATATTTCACTATAGATGACATCGTGTTTCATAGTTCCTACCCATGGGGCACACTGATACATTTTACCACCAACTGTTTATTATCCAAAAAATGTTATTTCCCGTGAATTTTACCAGCTGGAAAAAATATATGTATTAGTTAACAACATAGTGGCACTATGTATCACTTTTGATTACACAAATAACATGTATTATCATCAAAATTAAATTGTAGAAAAAATGTGTTTCATTGTTACCCTCTCTCCCCTACTTGTTTTTGTTAGCAAATCTCGCCTCAATCAAAAGTTATGGCTGTTTAAAGACGTTGTTGTCCATAAACAACATGGACATGAATGGGTTAAGAGCCGCGCGTGAAACGTGGGTCGGTGTCAGTTTCTCGTTGGAGAAAACACTCGCAAACTTTTCAGAGAATAGTTGGCAAATCTCCTGTAAACTAGAGCTCATACATCCTCCATAGCTCATCATTGAAGGCAACCCGGATTCCTTTCTTTGCTCGTTTACATGTTTCCAGAATGTTTTAGGTTCGGACTTCAACTTACGTTGCACGTTTCGCAAGTAGTCGGCATGGCAACGCTTCGATGTCTTTTTATAGACTTGGTTAACATGAACGTAGTGTTGTCGCAGCACGTAGCCCCCAAACTTGGAGTGCTTCTTCAGAGCGGCCCTTTTAGTCGCTTTTAACCGTCTCAGCTCGGCAGTGTGCCACATTGGGTGCTTAGATTGAAGGCCACTTCTTTTGGATACATAGCGATCGATAGCATAGCTCATAACATTGGAGAAGGTCTGCACTGCAACGTTGACATCATCATTGTCGAGAATTTCAGTCCAGTGGATATTCGACAGGAAGTCAATAATCCTATTATAGTAGGCTTTTCTAAAATTATAGCTGACGGTGTCAGAAGCATTGCAGTCATGCTTCACTCGAATCGCTTCAAGCACTATATGCAGGGGAGGGTGGTGTCTAACACTCTTTACCAGGGGGAATGGTGCTGCGGTAGCATTTGGCGCGTAGTCAGATTTGCTCGAAAAACAGAGATCAAGAATTCTGTTGTTCTCGTTCACCACATTATTCGTTTGGCGCAGCAGATTTAGACTGTAGCAGTCAAGCAAACTGGTGATACCATCATGAAAAGATGACAGTTCGGGAACAGCGAACATAAATCCGTCACAAGCAGAGCGCCATTTTAATCCGGAGCGATTGAAATCGCCAGCAATCAGGATCTCATCAACCGGGCTTGCTTGAGCGGAAATCCGTTCCAGTGACTCAGTACGGTCCGGTGGAAGAAAAACCACGCAAAGAAAAAGTGCGTAGCCAGCCAGTTTGATTCGCACCCACACCTACTCGACACAGAACCCCAAATTATCGTCAATCAGTTGCGCTTTCAATCGACGATGGATAGCCACAAGTACCCCGCCGCCGGTAGCCTTGAGACTGTTGCGCGAGCTGCGATCAGTACGGAAAACATCGTAGTTGGCACCAAATGCTTACACTGACAGAGTGCTATCGCTAAGCCACGTCTCTGTGAGGGCGATTATGTCGAAGCATTCATCCGAACTAGACGAACTATTCTCGGTTGCAGATTCTCCCCCAGATAATCTTTCACAAGGGTAGAAACTTCATCATCCGTCGTGCTGGGATCGAATGCTGACAAGTATACCCATAACAGCTCCTCAGGTGGTGAAATTGTTTTTATTGTTTCAAACGCAGCTTTGGATCCACTAATATTAGGAATTTTTGTTTTGAGCGAATCATCTTCTCGTTTGCGCTTAGGTATGTTTGAAACTGGATTATATTCAGCAATTCGTTTCCAAGGCGTTATAGTTGGGGATAGCGGTTAAGAGTCAACTTTAACCGAGAGATCTTTGACGACATCTTTCAAATCAGCTATGTCATTCTTTATAGATTTCAGAGAATTGTCGTCAGGCACTATATCGCTACAACGCGAAGCCATTCTACGGAAATTATTATTTGAGAATAAGTCAGCACAGCCGGTGCACATCCAGAATAGATTCCGTGGGTGGGTTCCCAGGACGTCACGAACATCATAAACCATCTTGACGCATATCAAGTGGAACGAATTTCCGCAGTATCCACGACATGTGATTCGATCAGAATCATTAACCACTTTCGAGCAGTTGTTACAAGCCATGCTTTTGATGTAGAAATAACGCCTAGCGGGTATGCAATAAGCGCAGGAAAACGCTAACGGGTAACGTGCGTCAATGGAAGCGAACTTGCACGCAACGTGCGACAACTCAGCTACCAACCAGCAGATGTCGCTTTTGGCGAAAAAATTGCGCGTAACGTACTGTGCAGTGATAGTGTCAAGTGAAAAAAAATCACAAACAAAAACTATCACTTTGACGAATCAACACTAGCAGATATAATCGTACTTGAAGTCACGAAATTTCAATGCACACGTACCACCGAATAACACGATAAACGGATAAAACAAAAATAAAAAGAATCGCGAGTGCAAAACACTAAAAATGTAAAAAAAACTATCAGCTCTACTGACGACCGGAATATAGCAAAGAGTGATGCCATACAATGTAACAATAAAGCCCCAGGGCCAGACAAAATCAAATTTAGCTTGTTGAAGAATGTCTAGTCTATGCCAAGAGACGCTAATTGAATTTATTTAATAAATTTTTTGAGGGTAAAAATGTCCCACATGATTGGAGACAAGTGAGTGTCATCGCCATCCAAAAACCAGGAAAACCATCCTCCGGCCACCACTCGTATCGACCGATTGCAATGCTGTCCTGTATCCGGAAGTTATTCGAGAAAATGATCTTTTTTCGCCTCGACAATTGGTCGAAGCAAATGGCTTACTATCAGATACACAATTTGGCTTTCGCGGAGGTAAAGGGACGATTGTCTTGCGTTGCTCTCAACCGAAATTCAAATGGCATATGCTAACAAAGAGCAGATTGCATCAGTATTCTTGGATATTACGGGGGCTTTTGATTCCGTTACTATCAACATTCTTTATGAGAAGTTCCACCAGCATGGTATTTCCCGAATTTTAAACAACTTTTTGCTAAACCTGTTGTCTGAAAAACAAATTCATTTTTCACATGATGTTTTATCGACATCACGAATTAGCTACATGGGCCTTTCCCATGGCTCATGTCTAAGCGCTCTTCTCGACAACTTTTACGTGAATGACATTGGCGAATGTCTTGTCAATTCATGCACGCTAAGGCAGCTAGCAGATGACGGTGTGATCTTTAGTACAGGTCCCAAAGCCGTCGACTTGCAAGGTTCACTGCAAGATACCTTGGATAATTGGTCTTCTTGGGCTCTCCAGCTAGGTATCAAGCTCTCCACGGAGAAAACTAGGCTAGTCCTATTTTCTAGAAAGTATGAACCAGCGCAACTACAGCTTCAATTAATGGATCAAACTATTGCCCAGGCTTCAATAATCAAATATCTCGGGATATGGTTCGACTCCAAAGGCGTCACATTAGGTAACAAAAATAGAAGTATCAACAAAGGATCAACTTTCTCCGTACGATAACCGGAACATGGTGGGGTGCCCACCCAGGACACCTAATCATGTTGTACCAAGCAGCGATACTATCAGTGATGGAGTACAGATGTCTCATCTTTCGCTTACATTTCGTCAAACTAGAGGAATCGTTTGCGCATTGCCTTGAGTTGCAAGCACTCCACCAATACGATGAGTTTGGAAGTGTTGGTGGGTATCCTTCCGCTAAAAAACCGATTTTGGGACCTCTCACATCGATTGCTTATTCGATGCGATATTTTGAACCCATTGGTGATTGCAAGTTTCGAGAGGTTTGTCCAGCTTATTTCTCAGACCCGA
This sequence comes from Topomyia yanbarensis, assembly GCF_030247195.1. Classification (NCBI taxonomy): domain Eukaryota; kingdom Metazoa; phylum Arthropoda; class Insecta; order Diptera; family Culicidae; genus Topomyia; species Topomyia yanbarensis. The sequence continues at coordinate 237,670,588 of NC_080671.1, read as the reverse complement.
TTCATGTCTTTGTACTTCAACTACATGGCACAGAACATCAATTCATTCGTATAAAGTCAACCGTGCTCATCTCTTAGATACTTCTGATCCAACTGTATTTTTCGACACATCCATGAAGGAAGCAATTTGTGGAATCCCGGATCACATTCTCCCACAAGTTTTCTCAATTATTTTCTATAATAAATACCATCAAGTCGACAGCGGCAAAATGTTCTACACTGACGGATCAATTCCCGACGGGTCCACAGGCTTTGGTATCTAAAATCGGTAATGAAAATCTTGCTGCCTCATTCAAACTCAATGATCCACCTTCAATTAAAATCGCAGAATTAGCTACCATTCAGTATACTCTGGGGATCATTGACACCATGCCTACAGATCATCACTTCATCATTTCGGACTGTCTCAGCTCCATTAAGGCTATCCGTGCGGCGAGGCCTGGAAAACACTCACCGCATTTCCTGGGGAAAATACGGGAATATCTGAGTGCTTTATCTGAAAAATCTTACCAGATTACATTGGTTTGGGTCCCGTCACAATGAGAAGGCGGACTTTTTAGCCAAAGTGGGCGCATTAGAAGGCGACACTTACGAAGGACCTATTTTCTTCAATGAATTTTTTAGAATCTCTTGTCAGAGGACGCTCGATAGTTGGCAAACTTCATGGAGCAATAGGCATCTTATACCGAAGGTATCAACGAATGCTTGGTTTAAGGGCTTGGATGTGAACAGGGACTTTATTCGTACGATGTCAAGGCCCATGTCCAACCATTACACGTTTGATGCGCATCTCCGTCATATAGGACTTGCTGTAAGTAATCATTATATTCGTGATAACGGCTAGCACGACATCGAGCATGCTGTTTGACTGTGCGCAGACTACTGTTGTGCCAGGTCCCAATTAATACATCCTTTTCGGACTCGAGGTAGATCACTCTATGTGCCATGACCACCCCCACATTTTTCTTATTTATATCTTTGTGAAATCTATTAATGTCTAAGTTTAATACATTTTCCCCTCTCGCATTCACAGCAGAACCCCATCAACCTCACCCTACATCTACAATATGGCATTGCTTCACGAGTCTACGATGCATACCCTTTCTTGATAACCCTCCATCCAGAACATGACATACCTCACAAGCAGATGATATAGAGAACATCATGAAAGCATCGTAGTGCCAATAATTATCTGAAATATCGACCCTCCCTCGCCACTGTGATTACAGGTTGAAGACCACTACAACAAAGTGTGAATATCCACCACAATGATCAACCAACCAATGACAATATCAATTATACAATGTATCCTACTTCCTACCTTTTCCCTTACTAACATAAGACGGGAGTAAACCGCTCCTAAATACGGCTTTTTCTTCCTCCACTCACATCTGAAATGTACTTAAAATGAATAATCGGCCTCGTTAAGCTACCGCATTTGGGTCTGAATAAAAATAGTTATATAAAAAAAGACACCCATTTATATTGTCGATGACAAGATTGATATGCATCTGCACGATCTATCCCCGCGTACTACCAATAAGTTTATTACATCCATCATGTTGGAATACGTAACGGTGAAATTCTTTAAGTTTGAAACCTAGAGAATTTTTGTTTCAAGTAGTTCTAACAGTGTTCATGTTGTGAGAATGAAAGTGCGAAACCTATTTCTTCATACCTGAATCTTCGATACGAAATAGAAACGTATCCAAATCTCGAATCAATCTGTGCACATATGAAGGTCAGACCCCTACGAATCAGTTCTGTAACAAGAAGATACACTACGGAAAACCATGTACAAAAGCATCTAACGAAACAACATGAACTGCACGTAAACCCAATATACAGCCCTCATCAACATCAATTAAATCTCAAACAACCGGATTTGCAGCTCAGGCGCCAGCGAATGCTGGAACAACAGAACCTATGCAAGCTCTATCTTTTATACTGTCTATTGCACGACAAATCCAAATGTAGTCTTTAAGGTGTTCCTAACAAAAGCCTGTTTTATTTCTGTAACTTTTGCAGTTTTTATTTTACACTAAAGTACCCTTTGGATATCTTGAAGATTAAATTTCTTTGTGCATGAGGGCACATGCCTTACATGAAGTATGGTTTTTTTTTTTGTTTTAGTGTTTCGGATTCTCCTCGTCAGTAACTAGCACCATCTGGGTGTCCAGTTAGACTATGTATCTGAACTAGTACCCAAATTAGCACTAGTTAGACACTGAATTCCAAAAAGTCACACGTCTAGCGTGAACACTAAACCACTGGCTTATACCGAGTGATGTCTCGATAGTAAGCACAGAGGTTCTGTTTGCCGACGAGGAATATGAACCGAATCTGTCTTTTGGTATGAGTACCAAACGCCTGGAATTATGCAAAATTCCCAAGTGGGAAAATTTTTGAACAAGACCAATTTCTTTGTGCATGAGGGCACATCCCGATCAGAACGACATAACAGAAAGCTATCAAATTTATATCTCATGTTGATATTTATTACTCACTGCTATTTTTGTGATATCCCAATCAGCAAGGTAATCAAACTTATATCAAGATTATATCTTCTGGTGATATCATTGAACTGCTAATATGATTTTAATGTACGCATATAACGATGATGTTATAATATATTACATATTCTTTCACAATTATCTTTGAACGCTAACTGTAAACTTTAAAGCGGGCAAATGACCAGTTGGTTAAAGCCCCAATAAACAATTCAATCAAACAACTTTGAAGGTTTGTTATATTACACAATTGACCGTCTATTTGCTAATACGCTGAAGCCTCTTTTTATGCGTCTTTATTTTACTTTTTAAAGCAAATTTTCGAAGTTTTTATTGATTTCCTAATATTTGTCTTCCAGTCTTCCACACGGATATTCAAAGTTCCACGATTTTGGGAATAGATAAGTTTTAGATGCAAGTCGTCAGAAAATTCGAAAGTAAGGTGTTTAACTTACTTGGTTGCATTTTGATTAAGATATTACCTATTTTCCGATACACTCGTCTGACACGCAATTTCGAATATGGGACCTATGGTTTCAATGTTGAATCCTTTATTAAAAAAGTTTTGGAATCGTAATGTAATCAACAAGCTATTCTAAAGATAATAATTTTCATATAAAACTTATTTTAAAGCAGATGCAGGAAGTATTAAGCACTCCAGGAGAAATAAAGAAACGCGGATTCAAATAAAAAAGCATTTTTAAACTATTTATTTAGTCAAATGATTATATAATTAATTTTCTTTTAATTGTGCATATTGCGAAAACGAATTTTCAGTGCTAAAAAACTGTTTGATATATATTGATTTCCAAAATACCGTTATGAATTTTGAGGATCTTCAGTCCAATTTCTCCAATTTATGTGGGACTTTCATAAACAACCGAAACTTGCCCAGTTTGTGGGTATCTGATTTTGTGCGTTCTCCGAATTACCAAAGTATTGCAATTTAAACCCCCGCATAAAAATGTTTGAGCTTGAGATTGTTGTATATTTTAATTTCACCTAAGATAAGTTTTACATTTTACGGTTGAACTGACAATTGCTTAGAATGCGCATATATACTAATGTTTCCGTTGTATTCGATGGTGCTTCGTTCGTCTAAAAAAATCATCGAATTAACCAATTTTCGTAATATTCAAGATAATTGATTCATTTTGTTCAAATTTTTGAAAGATTAAATAATTTCCTCCTTAAAATTAAATAAAATTTAGAAAAGAAAATGTATTTTAGAAAACATGAAATATTCCAAAATTCGTCAAACCGAAGAATCCTCAACAATTCCTCGAATTTTCTGATTATCTGTTATAATATTCGCAGTTGGTAGATTAAACTATTGTAAAAAAAATGTATTTCTGGGAATTTATTAGGTGTGAGATAATTGTACTAGTTTGCTTAATCTACCCCATATTAAAAATGCCAATAAGAAAACCCCGAAAGCGACTTTACTTGAAATCTCAAAATGCAAACCTCAAAAGTTTGGTATTTGTTTCTTTGAATCTATTCGGAATCATAAGTAACGTTTGTAGTACTCTCCGTAAAATAATGTAGGTAAATTATCTGCTCAATGTTATCATATCGCATCGATATTATTTCTAAAAATCGTGTAAAACATGTAAACGTGCAAGAGAAGCACCGAGGCGCACTCTTCAGAATCTAAAAATAGCCCCACTTTCCTAATCGGAAAAGATATTATAAAGCTATTCAGTCTATCGTAATATAGGCTGTTGTAGTAGTGAGCAAAACTGTATGAAATCAAAGCGCACGATACAAGGAAAACAAACAGTCCATAGGCTTTGGCAAAGTTCAATGTGTGCGTTCATCTGCAACATCTGCATCTATAATCGTTTTGGCCTTGACGGATGCGTGGAATATTATGCTAATATTAAACATCGGACGAAAGCAACGTCGTTGGTTCATCCGGGAAACATCCCCATAAGACTTAGAATACCCAGGTTCAAATCGCTGTATCCACAAATAACAATCAGCGTGTACATATATTCATAATAACAATCAGCCAACATGTATTATGCAATCATTTGACCAAACTATAAAAAGCTTTTGCTACATGAAGCTTTTTGCTTCCAAACGAAAAGCGCCTTAACCTTCAAACTACCAAGCCCTCTTCGATACACCAAAATCGACGTTCTTTTTGCCATAACTTTTTTCTGTTTAATCGATTTTGATGCAGTTTTTTGCAAAAGAACCGGAAATTATTCCAATTTTCGAAAATGTGTTAAAAATCGTATTCGGAGCTACGACCCCGGAGTAAATCCAGATTGCAGTGGGGTACCAACTTTTGGCCATTTTTAGTTTTTCATACATATTTTCAAAACAACGCTAGAATTCAACATTTTTCGACAAGAATTTGTCAGAATTGACCTTCTTTCATAATAATTGCACTTCATATATTAGTAATACGAATTGGCCAGTTCCTGGGAGCGGTTCCCAAAAGTGGCCATTCATGAGCTTACATTGCATATGCTTTATTATAACAGAAACACTAATTTATTTCAACAAATCTTATCAGATCGTCTACTTAGTATAGCAAGCAATTAATTCAATAAAGGTTTAATATAGATTTGCCACTTTCTGACCAGTTCCGGGAATTCCGGAACACGGTTCCTAGGACGAAATTTATTTTTTATGATAATTGTGGAATGCGACACATCAAAAAACATCAACTCGATGATCTATGAAGAATGCAATCACATTCGAAGGCATCTGGACACATGTAGACACTTGATGACCAGTTCCGAGAATTCCGGAACACGGTTCCCGTGTCAATTTTTTTTTATAATAATCATGGCATGCGGCACATCAAAAAACATCAACTCGATGATCTATGAAGAATGCAATCATATACGAAGGTATCCGGACACATGTAGACACTTGATGACCAGTTCCGGTAATTCCGGAACATGGTTCCCAGGTCAAATTTTATTTTTAATATAATCATAGCATGCGGCACATCAAAAAACATCAACTCGATGATCTATGAAGAATGAAATCATATACGCAGGCATCCGTACACTTGTGGACCATTGATGACCAGTTCCGGGAATTCCGGAACACGGTTCCCGGGTCAAATTTTATTTTTATGATAATCATGGCATGCGGCACATCAAAAAACATCAACTCGATGATCTATGAAGAATGTAACCATATACGAAAGCATCCGGACACATACGGACACTTGATGGCCGGTTCTTGGATATCCGGTACACGGTTACCAGGTCAAAATTTATTTTTATAATTGTGGCATGCGGCACATCAAAAAACATCAACTCGATGAACTGTTAGGAATGCATTCATATACGAAGGCATCCGCACACTTGTAGACCATTGATGACCAGTTACGGGAATTCCGGAACACGGTTCCCGGGTCAAATTTTATTTTTATGATTGCGGCACATCAAAAAACATCAACTCGATAATCTATGAAGGGTACAATCATATACGAAGGCATCCGGATACATACGGACACTTGATGGAGAGTTTCGGGAACTCCGGAACACGGCTCCCAGGACGAATTTTATTTTTATGATAATCGTGGCATAAGGCACATAAAAAATATAAACTCTATGATCTATGAAGAATGCAATCATATACGAAGGCATCTGGATACATATGGACACTTGATGAAGAGTTCCGGGAATTCCGGAACCCCTTCCCAGGACGAATTTTATTTTTATGATAATCATGGAATGAGGCACATCAAAAAACATCATCTCGAAGATCTATGAAAAATGCAATCATATACGAAGGTATCCGGACACATACGGACACTTGATGACCAGTTCCGGGAATTCCGAAACATGGTTCCCAGGTCAAATTTTATTTTTATGATAATCATAGCATGCGGCACATCAGAAATTATCAACTCGATGAGCTATGAAGAATGCAATCATATACGAAGGCATCCGTACACATGTGGACCATTAATGACCAGTTCCGGGAATTTCTGAATACGGTTCCCAGGACAAATTTTATTTTTATGATAATCATGGCATGCGGCACATCAAAAAACATCAACTCGATGATCTATGAAGAATGTAACCATATACGAAGGCATCCAGACACATATGGACACTTGATGGCCGGTTCTGGGATATCCGGTACACGGTTCCCAGGTCAAAATTTATTTTTATAATAGTGGCATACGGCACATCAAAAAACATCAACTCGATGAACTGTAAAGAATGCAATCATATACGAAGGCATCCGCACACTTGTGGACCATTGATGACCAGTTACGGGAATTCCGGAACACGGTTCCCGGGTCAAATTTTATTTTTATGATAATCATGGCATGCGGCACATCAAAAAACATCAACTCGATAATCTATGTAGAGTGCAATGATATACGAAGGCATCCGGATGCATACGGACACTTGATAGAGTTTCCAGGACGGAACCCCTTCCCAGGACGAATTTTATTTTTATGATAATCATGGAATGAGGCACATCAAAAAACATCAACTCGAAGATCTATGAAAAATGCAATCATATACGAAGGTATCCGGACACATACGGACACTTGATAACCAGTTTCGGGAATTCCGGAACATGGTTCCCAGGTCAAATTTTATTTTTATGATAGTCATAGCATGCGGCACACCAAAGAACATCAACTCGATAAGCCATGAAGAATGCAATCATATACGAAGACATTCGTACACATGTGGGCCATTGATGACCAGTTCCGGGAATTCCGGAATACGGTTCTTAGGACAAATTTTATTTTTATGATAATCGTGGCATGCGGCACGTAAAAAAACATCAACTCGATGATCTATGAAGAGTGCAATCATGTATGAAGACATCCGTACACATGTAGACACTTGATGACCAGTTTCGGGAATTCCGGAACATGGTTCCCAGGTCAAATTTTATTTTTATGATGATCGTGGCATGTGGCACATCAAAAAACATCAACTCGATCATCTATGAAGAATGCAATCATGTATGAAGACATCCGTACACATACGGACATATGATGCCCGGTTCCGAGAATTCCGGAATACGGTTCCGAGGACGAATTTCTTAAAAAACAGATAATCATGGCATGAGGCACATCAAAAAACGTCAAGTCGAAGATCTATGAAGAATGCAATTATATACGAAGGTATCCTGACACATGCGGTCACTTGATGGCCTGTTCCGGGAATTTCGAAATACGGCACATCAAAAAACATCAACTCGATGTCTATGAAGAATACGAAGGCATCGATACAAGCGGACACTTGATGACCGGTTTCAGGAATTCTGGAACACGGTTCCCGGATCGAATTTTGTTTTCCATGATGAGCATGATAATATATGAAGGCATCCGGACACATGATTCTCAGTTCCGGGAATTCCGGAACACAGTTCACAGTACGAAATTTTTCATTCGATTTTTTTGTTTTTGAGTTGAGCTATGCGGTTCATCAAAAAAACATCTACTCGATGATCTACGAAGAAAGCAGTCATCCAGACACATACGGACATTTGATGGCCGGTTCCGTGAATTCCGGAACACGCTTTATTTTCCTTTCGTTAAGGAACGATTGCTAATGGTCTGTGAAACCGTAGTACACAAAACAAATACTCTGGAGCAGAAAAGCATTTGTTTTGTTGCTCATAAGCTGTGCGGATTATAGCAGACGCATGTGAGTGTGTCATCGCTCCAAATTTGGGCTCCTATCACAACATGTCCCGTATAAACTTAATGTCACTCCTGAATACCATGTCTACAAACATGTCTAGTATGAATAAGAAAATCGGAGACAAATAACTGTATTCTGGCGACTTGTGGTTACTTATACTGTGATATTTTACTTATGAGTTTCTCATTTGACTTCCCACAAATTTCAGCATTGATCATGATCGCTGAGAAATATTTTCCTAAAAAGGCAAATCAAATTGGCACTAAAAATGGGGTAAAGATGAGGTTGAGAAGCTGAACGATATTTTTTTTAACCACAACAACGGGGAAAAAATATCGTTCATCACGCATATGAAGTTTACTATTCCATTGTATGGTATTGGTGATGTTATAGTTATAGGAGTAGAGGGTAAAGCCGGCGAAAAAAAAAACAAAATGTCAATAATGTGGGTTGAGAGAGGGGTGTGGTGGTAAAAAAAGACTATCCAATTCTATTTTATCTCTTTATGGTTCGTTGATATTTGCACTCAATCACTGTGTGCGAATTACTGCATGTACATGAGGATGATTTTTGGACAAGAGAGCGTTAGCTCAAAACCAAAAATGCGACCGCGCTATTTTGGGTAAAACTTAAAAAAATAAGTTACGTAACGGAGTGTAGTATCAAGGCTTTGCTTTAAATACATTACAGATCTTACAGAAAAATATATCGGCCAAGGAACCGTATTCTGGAATCCACGGAACCACAACATCAATAGACCGCATGTGTCCGGATGTCTTCATATATGACTGCTTTCCTCGTAAATCATCCAATTGATTTGTTTGGTTATGTTACTCTCCATCAAGTGTCCGTATGTATCCGGTTGCCTTCGTATATGATAGCATTCACCATAGATCAGCGAGTTGATGTTTTTTTGATATGCCGCATGCCACGATTATCATAAAAATAAAATTCGTCCTGGGAACCGTGTTCCGGAATACCCGAAACTCTCCATCAAGTGTCCGTATGTATCCGTATGCCTTCGTATATGATTGCACTCTTCATAGATCATCGAGTTGATGTTTTTTGATGTGCCGCATGCCATGATCATCATAAAAATAAAATTTGACCTGGGAACCGTGTTCCGGAATTCCCGGAACTGGTCATCAATGGTCCACAAGTGTACGGGTGCCTGCGTATATGATTGCATTCTTCACAGATCATCGAGTTGATGTTTTTTGATGTGCCGCATGCTATGATTATATTAAAAATAAAATTTGACCTGGGAACCATGTTCCGGAATTACCGGAACTGGTCATCAAGTGTCTACATGTGTCCGGATACCTTCGTATATGATTGCATTCTTCATAGATCATCGAGTTGATGTTTTTTGATGTGTCGCATTCCACAATTATCATAAAAAATAAATTTCGTCCTGGGAACCGTGTTCCGGAATTCCCGGAACTGGTCAGAACGTGGCAAATCTATATTAAACCTTTATTGAATTAATTGCTTGCTATACTAAGTAGACGATCTGATAAGATTTGTTGAAATAAATTAGTGTTTCTGTTATAATAAAGCATATGCAATGTAAGCTCATGAATGGCCACTTTTGGGAACCGCTCCCAGGAACTGGCCAATTCGTATTACTAATATATGAAGTGCAATTATTATGAAAGAAGGTCAATTCTCACAAATTCTTGTCGAAAAATGTTGAATTCTAGCATGGTTTGGAAAATCTGTATGAAAAACTAAAAATGGCCAAAAGTTGGTACCCCACTGCAATCTGGATTTACTCCGGGGTCGTAGCTCTGAATACGATTTTTAACGCATTTTCGAAAATTGGAATAATTTCCGGTTCTTTTGCAAAAAACTGCATCAAAATCGATTAAACAGAAAAAAGTTATGGCAAAAAGAACGTCGATTTTGGTGTATCGAAGAGGGCTTGGTAGTTTGAAGGTTAATGTATGCTATATTTTTCTCTTCTATTCTTTTTTTAGACATGCACGCTAAATTCGTTGATAATACACAATAGGTAATAAAAGCAATAATGGTCTTGGGAGAACCCAACAAAATTTGTTATAATTCTGATAGAAGCCTATCACAGGTTGTCATATTTTCGATATACACTAGAAGAATTTCTGTTATATTTTCTGTTATTTTACCAACTAACGAGACCAGATTTATAACACAACTTGTTATCATAACAAAGTAACACAGTGTGTAATAATTTTGTTATCCTTTCTGATCGGGATGCCTTACATGAAGTATGGTTTTTTTGTTTTAGTGTTTCGGATTCTCCTCGTCAGTAACTAGCACCATCTGGGTGTCCAGTTAGACTATGTATCTGAACTAGTACCCAAATTAGCACTAGTTAGACACTAAATTCCAAAAAGTCACACGTCTTGCGTGAACACTAAACCACTGGCTTATACCGAGTGATGTCTCGATAGTAAGCACAGAGGTTCTGTTTGCCGACGAGGAATATGAACCGAAACTGTCTTTTGGTATGAGTACCAAACGCCTGGAATTATGCAAAATTCCCAAGTGGGAAAATTTTTGGACAAGACCAATTTCTTTGTGCATGAGGGCACATGCCTTACATGAAGTATGATTTTTTTTGTTTTATTGTTTCGGATTCTCCTCGTCATTTCTTACGCATATCACTATTGTATTATTCATTAGTTTGCCGATCACACGCTAAGTTTACAAGCAACTAGATGTGAGATAAGCACAGTTTCGAGTCCTGCACGAATAACGCTTCGAATAAACTGAATAAATTAAAGAAAAATAAAAAAAAATAAAAATTTAAATTAATTATGAAGCAAAAAAAAGTTATTCATAAAATGGATAGAATGATTAACATAAATCAAATTAATAAAATAAATAAATCAGATTAGCTCAAATGAAAATTACACAATATTCAAAAAGCTATGAAATTAAAAGAGTAAATTAAATTGTTTCAAGATAACAAACTGTAATACAATAACAAAAAGAACTGACTAAACCGAATTTATGAAATGAAGAAACTGGATAAAATATGTGGACTGGGAAAAACAAACCGTTTAATAAAATGATTAAAATAAATAAAATAAATAATATGAACAAAACCATAAAAATTGGAATAATAAGATAAATAATATGAATAACATGGATAAAATTAACCATATCAATCCTTATATTTTCCTAGTACATATAGGGTTCCAAAACCGTTTTTTTAAAAATGTTATAGTAAAGAAACGCGAAAAACTTGTTTTGATAAAGAACAATATTTGAAATTTTTTTTTAAACGATAACTGAAACTGTCTCTGGCAGCACTGCTCCAGTAGAATCCAATCAGAGCAATTGCAATAACTTCAGTTCTTTTTTGTGAAGAAATCTTGTCTAACCCTAAAATTATAGCAATTTGAAAACGTTGTTGTTCATAAACAGGATAAACAATCAATAAAATCAATAAAATGAATTGAATTAATAAAATAAACAAAATGAAGAATTTTTATCACAATAAAAATGTTTGCTATCTATACATTTTATCATTTTTTTCATTTTGTTTTAAGCAGTTAAATTATTAAAATGAAAAAATCATCGATATTAAAACGTAATACAATTAATAGAAGAAAGTGTCTGATTTATGTTCTAGATAGGGCTCGTCGCGGTTGCGGCAATTACCGCAACCGCGCGGTATTTATCGCACCCGCACCGCAAAAACTGCGGTGCGGTGAGACACTTTTTCCCGCCGATGCGGTGCGGGAAATGAGCATTTACCGCGCGGTATTACCGCAACCGCGCTTCAAAAAATAATTGATAAAGTATGCAGTCTGCATTAAAAAGTGAATTAAAACTATGACTTTTACCATTTGAGAAGGACGCAACTAGATTTATTTTCTGAACGAATGCTTAGCAATGTCATTATTAGGAACATCTCTCTCTCTCTCTCTCTCTCTCTCTCTCTCTCTCTCTCTCTCTCTCTCTCTCTCAGCACGTTTGATTTTTATTTATTACCCTACAATAGAGAAACATGATAAACATGTATTGCTCTAATTTCCATAGACTTGACAATGATCTCTAATTTCCATAGACTTGACAATGATTTGAAAAGAAATCCGAATATAATCTGTATTCGACCTATCGTTACTTGATTTTTTACATTTTGGTCATTCAAATATGATAAAACATACTGTTACTAAGAAATAAAATCTATAAGCTGTGTCCAATATAATTTGGCACCATTATTTTTACGACATATTTTGAAAACTATTTGTTTTATACTTCAAAGAAAAAAATTACAAACGAACCTTGTCAAATACATAAAACGCAAAATCCAATGATTGAAAAACAATTTTTCTGTCAAATCCAATTACAAAATGCATCATTTCTCCTGATTCCTCTTGATAATCGTGGAATTATGAATCCTTTTCAATGGCATTTTCTCGACAGTGAATTTTGATTAATTTGGAGAACTTAGAAATAAACTAATGATACTACGACTTAAAAACAATCCAAAGAATGTAATTATCATCATCAAACCAAACGAATTTGGAGGAATTTTTTTCGCGTGCGTCCATCGTTCGTCCAACTGGGAATATTTTCTACCAAATTAACGAATATTTTTTTTCAGTTAGGATTATTTTGTAACTTTTTGAAAGTAAAGCTTTCGAAGTTAGTATAGGGCATTGCGATTTTTGTTGTGTTTCTCAAAGTCTGCCTCAAGGTCTGCTGACAAATGTCAAAGTTATCCCAGATGCCAAATTTTGCATGGTTTGGACAGTTTTTGCCTTAATTGAAAATTTATCTCGAAACTTTAACGTGGGGGTTAGGTATTTTTACATAGAATCTGTATACAAAGTTTGAAAGAAATCGGTTAAGTAGTTTTTGAATGGAAGGTAACACCGCAAATCATATTTTTCCAGATACGTTCTACAAAAAGCTTCGTCATCGAGTCGTTTGTCGATATTTTTGCATGGAAAAATTACAGCATGTTATTGAAATGATACACTATAATGTACAAAAGTTTTGATCAGTTCGCTTCACGCAAAGTTTCAAAAAAATCGAAAAAAAGTGTTTTTTTTTCACGCCAAAACCCTTACCACTCTTAATAAAACTTGCAAAGTTGAATATTTTCATAAATGTTACATTCTGAGGAGTCCGTCAAAGATAATTTTCGTGTAAATAAAAATAACATTTTACTATATATGGCTACACAAAACAAATGATTAATTTTTCAACACAATTTTTAGAATGCATAATTTTTACCGCATTTACCGCATTACCGTGCGATGCGGTGCGGTAAATGCAATGCGGTTGCGGTAAGCGGTGCGGTTTTATTATTTTTTTTGCGGTTGCGGTGCGAACTATCCATTTACCGCCCACATCCGCACCGCGACGAACCCTAGTTCTAGATTAAATGAATAAAGTGAATGACTGAACAAAATTAGATTATTAAAATGAATAAAAGTGTAAACCGGAAAAATATTATAAAATTGCATAACACGAAAAAAGTGAATAAGATAAGTTAAATTAATGATTCGAATAAGATGCATGAGATAATGAACTGATCGGAATGCATACAAAGAATGAAATGAATACAATAGATAAAATTAGATCAAATAAACAAAATGAATTAAAAGCAATGCTAAATGCTAAAATTAGTCAAATATTTTAAATGCAAAATAAACAAAACGAATATAATCCACGAAATGAATGAACTGGAAAAGTGAGTATATAGAATCAAATTTAAAGAATGTTATTGAAAGGGTCACGGTAAAGATAGACACGTCTACCTTTATCAGGACACATGTTAGTGAACTCGGGTGATTCGTAGTTATTTTGCCTAAGCTCGACCCTCATTAACATAAGACAAAGATTAAGCCCGTAAGATATTAAACCTGTTCTAATGACCCTGCCACTTCTAGTTTTCCGATCTGTTTAGTTAAAAACTTATTGTAATAATTTAAATTTAAAAAAAAAATTATTCACTACACTACACTAGCTTATTTGATAGTCTGACTGGAACTGACTTGCTGCTAATCGTTGGAACTTCGATGATCCCCGCAAGTGACACGAACGGGTGTTTATGTTTTGGCTACCGTAATACTTTCCCATGAAAGTACTATCGATGTTTTGTCTAATGGTGACTTGGTGCGAACGATACGGCTTGGTGTGAATGATAATTGCCAAATAGCCTTATTAACTCTTCCCTTCTCAAAAAGACTTTGTCCTCAAAGTCTCAGAGATCGATCTTGAGTTGGCATATTAAGAAATTTTTGTATTTCTATTAACCTTTCTGGCGAAACATCTGGATATGGTGACGACTTCATTTCAGGAATTGTGTAGCTTTGTGGAATGTCCTGTGATGGTGGTGCTGTAGCTGGAATTTCTTTGTTGATGTTGATTTTTACTTCTGTCTTTTTTGATTTCCAATTTTTTATAAGGATTCCAAATAATATAATAGATATAATTATGAATGAACTGGAAAAACTAATTGCTCCAAAACGTTTTAGATTCCATTGCAATGATTTGGTTTGTAAATGTACATGTTGTAAAATACTTCTTTGTTCCAGTGTTAGGTTGGATAAATATTCTGGGGATGGAATATCGATAACACCGTCTTCCTTCACTATTAATCCTGTTGTTGGTCTGAATGTTTTACTATCAATTTTGACGAGGAAATTTGTGTATACGTTGTTATCTAGATATAATTCGCATTGATCGAATTGAATTATAAAAGATCCTTCCAGTGGTTAGACATTATCGCTGCAATTTGATTGTAGAGTAACATTGACGTTGTTAAGTAGGATTGTGGCTTCATCGATACGTTTAATAATACCCGTTGAATACACTTTTTCGAAAGTACAATTCGTATGTTGCATTCGAATTAGTTTGTTGATGCATTGATTTGGGCCTTTTAATAGTTTTGAGTTGCAGATATAAAAATCGTCGTCTAGTATACATTCATTGTTGAATTCATAAATTATTGTTGCATTAGACAGGATGTAATTTGAATTTAGATGTACTCTTTTCTCGTTTTTGACTAAAGAGTCTATAAATTCGTAATCGTAAATATCCGAAGATAACTGAGGTTTTTTAATATATACATAATATGTGTATTATTCATTGTCACTTGGGCTCTTGATTTTGATAGTAATTTTTCAAATGTCGTAATGAGAATGTTTTGTTTTTCCAGAAACGGTTTCATCTGAACATAATCAGCAATCGATAATATTCTGCTACTTGGAATGCCATGTTTTGCAAGAAGAATCGCATCTTCTAAAACTTCTAATTGATGTTGAACGCTATCCATAGTCAATATTGTTATCAGGATGTTGGTTTCTATCTGATGTTCCAATTTTGTTTTAAAATCTAATTCGAGAAGATCGTTCGTTGTTTTGCTGCTAAGTTGAATTCTCGTATCTATTGCTTTGTTGAGTAGAACCTGTTGATTGTTGTTGTTTATTAAATTATTCGTGGTTTCATTGATGATTCGCAAGTCTTCAGCGTCAGGTGATCCTGCAATCCATTTCCATACGGTTCCAATACTATCCCAGCGTTTTCTTCTATGTATAATTGGTTTTAATTTATAATATGTATTATATAATAGTGCGTGTTTTTTCCTTAACAATTGAAACAATTGGCCTTTCAATTCATTGTTCAGTATAATCTCGTCAAAATTTTCAATTATATCTTCAAATTGTGTGAAATTAATCGGTTGAATGATCCGAACATGTCCTAATTGAATTTTTGCTTTTCCGATAGGGATGATAGCTAAAGGATTTTGATTGAGATCGTGAATTTTAAATGTTGCTTCTATGTGGACGTATGACACGCATATAGCGAGTCTGAAAATAAAGATAAAATAAACCTTATTTTTTTCTCAAATTCATCTTGTGAATTTTTCGGTTATTGGTGTCAATAATATATGTATCATAGTTTTCTTTTATTATAATTTTTTTGTATTTACTTTTTCTTTTAGAAATGTCATCCGTTTTTTCAAAAGCGTAAGATCCTGGCTCAAAATTTACATATTGACCCTCTTGAATATTTTCGTTTTTCTTTTTATATAATGCAGTTACCTTTTCACGACTTCTTGTTTTTCTTCTGGTAACTTCTTCTGCATTTTAATTTTTATTTATTTCACCTATATAAATATTGGCTGGTGTATCTTTCACAAAACTGTGTATAGTATTATTGTATTTATGAACAGTTGATCTAATGAGTTGCGCAACGTTCATATCTGGTGTGTCCTTTTTTATACATCTAGAAATTTCTCTAAGGGTTGAATGACATCTTTCAATTTGGCCATTCGTTTCCGATCTATGGATTGGTGTTTTGAAAATTTGTATATATAAACTTCGTAGCCTTTGTTCAATTATATTAGAATTAAAAGAACTTTCATTATCCATTATAACCATTTTTGGTATGTTCCATTCATGAATAAGATCGAGTAGAGCTTCTTCTATATCTAAAAGCGATTTGGAATTTATGGCCCTGTATTTTAAGTATTTAGAAAATTTGTCAATGGTGGTTAGAAATAAATTATCAACATTGTACACAAATATATCAACTTGAATTATTTCTCCCGGTTGTTGGGGTATTGGCGTTTTAAATTGAACGAATTTTTGAGGTTTCCTCTCATACTTTTCAGTTTTACAAACTTCACAATTTTTGACAAAGTCCCTAGTTATTTTACTCATTTTTGGGAAATAAAAACTCTTAAGAAGTTGTTCAGTATTTTCTGTAGCGTTTCTATGAGAAAATTGGTGATTTTTTTTGATTTCTTCCAATTGTCTTTCTTGATTATTTATATCTTGAACTTTTATTTGGGAAAATCGAGCTTTGATAATTCTTGGATTGAAATGTTGCCTGTACACTTCCTGAATTGCTCCCATTATTGGTTCCGATGTATAAATTCCATTAATAATATTTGGATTAAAATAGCTTTTCAATTTTTCTATAAGGAAATCGCTTGTAAATCGTCGCTCGATAAAAATATGTCTTTTGTAGTTATCAAAAGGAATGACTAAACCGTAACTTGAACGTGTTCCAATTTTGAAAAATAATTGATTTTTAAAAACGTTTACTGGAGCTTCTGTGGATGGAATAAAAGAACTGTCATCATCATCGGCGGATTTTTGGGTCGCAGTTAGAGAATTTATTTGAACTCTAGATAAAGCGTCTGCTACTACATTGGCTTTACCAGGTTTATAATGGATTTCGTGGTCATGCTCTTCAATAAAAGCTTTCCATCGTTTCAATTTTGCGTTATTATTTTTTGGAGAGATTGCAAATGTCAAAGGTTGATGGTCAGTATAAATAATTATTTTATGACCATAAATAAAATTTCGAAGTGTATGCAATGCCCAAACAATGGCAAGCATTTCTTTTTCATTTGTAGCATAGTTTTCCTCTGTGCTAGATAAAGTTTTCGAAATGAATGTGATTGGTCTTTCGCCATCATGAAAATTTTGTGATAACACAGCCCCAATTGTTTTATACGAAGCATCAGTTGTTAGCAAAAAGGGTTTTCCAAAATCAGGAAATGCCAATACATCTTCTGAAGATAAAATTTCTTTCAATAATTTAAAAGCTTTTTGTCCTTCGTCATCCAATGTGATACTGAAGTTCCTGGATTCGTTTTTTGAAATTTGTCGGTGTCCGTTAGCACCTTTTAAAAATTTGGTTAAAGGTTGCATAATTTTTAACAAATCTTCTGTAGTATCCTGATAATCCTAAAAACATCCTAAGTAATTTCTGATAGCTTCAATTTTTTTTGGGTTTGGCATTAAACCATTTTCTGACACAATAAATCCCAAAAATTCAACTTCAGTTCTAAGAAATTCGCATTTATCTGGTTGAATTCGAAAATTGGCTTTTCTCAAAGTTTGAAAAACCGTTTTGATATTTTCCAAATGTTCTTCAAATGTTTTTCCTACAATAATTATGTCGTCGATATACACATAACAAATTTTACCGATATGTTCAACGAGTCCATGACTCGTTGAAAAATGCTTGGAGCATTCTTAAGTCCAAACGACATACGAACAAATTCGTATTTTCCATTATTTACTGAAAAAGCAGTTTTTTCTATGTCCTTTTCTGACATAAGAACTTGATGAAAACCGGAAGCGAGATCAAGTGTTGTGAAGTATTTATTTTTTCCTAAATTTGCTAAGACAGTGGATGTATCTGGGATTGGGTATCGGTCACTTATTGTTTTTATATTGAGTTTTCTAAAATCGATAACCATTCTATATTTTTTTGTATTGGATGCATCTGATTTTTTTGGAACAATCCAAATTGGTGAGTTATAGGGAGATCTAGAAGGGCGAATAATTCCATCTTCTAACAGTTTGCTAACTTGAGATTCCACTTCTGCTTTCAAACTTTGTGGATATGGGTAAAATTTTGAATAGATGGGATTGTCATCATTTGTCCGGATCTCTGCTTTTATTCTTGTGGTAAACGATAACTTACCATCTACTGGCTGGAAAAGGTCCTGAAAATTTGTAAGTAATTGTAATAGTGCCTTTTTTCTGGTGCTTCCAAATGTGTGTCCCTTATTTGGATTTGATTCACTTCTTGTAATTGTTGTGCTAATAGAGGAATAGAATGATCATTAATTATTAGAATATTATTTTTAGTGTTGATAATGGCTCCCATTTCTTTTAAAGAATCATGTCCAATAATAGCATCGAAGGTTTTTAGTTTATCCATATGGTATAGTTTGATATTTACCTCTGAATATGGTCTGAAGAGCTTAGCTTGCGAAAACTTGAAAATTTTTATGTTTCCTCCAACTGAAGAAACGTAAAACGGATTATCAACAGGATGTGAAATTTTTGCAATTTAAATTTAAAAAAAAAATTATTCACTACACTACACTAGCTTATTTGATAGTCTGACTGGAACTGACTTGCTGCTAATCGTTGGAACTTCGATGATCCCCGCAAGTGACACGAACGGGTGTTTATGTTTTGGCTACCGTAATACTTTCCCATGAAAGTACTATCGATGTTTTGTCTAATGGTGGCTTGGTGCGAACGATACGGCTTGGTGTGAATGATAATTGCCAAATAGCCTTATTAACTCTTCCCTTCTCAAAAAGACTTTGTCCTCAAAGTCTCAGAGATCGATCTTGAGTTGGCATATTAAGAAATTTTTGTATTTCTATTAACTTTTCTGGCGAAACATCTGGATATGGTGACGACTTCATTTCAGGAATTGTGTAGCTTTGTGGAATGTCCTGTGATGGTGGTGCTGTAGCTGGAATTTCTTTGTTGATGTTGATTTTTACTTCTGTCTTTTTTGATTTCCAATTTTTTATAAGGATTCCAAATAATATAATAGATATAATTATGAATGAACTGGAAAAACTAATTGCTCCAAAACGTTTTAGATTCCATTGCAATGATTTGGTTTGTAAATGTACATGTTGTAAAATACTTCTTTGTT
Organism: Topomyia yanbarensis; assembly: GCF_030247195.1. NCBI lineage: Eukaryota > Metazoa > Arthropoda > Insecta > Diptera > Culicidae > Topomyia > Topomyia yanbarensis. Next base: position 237,651,004 of record NC_080671.1, on the reverse strand, counting down.
CCAGTGTTAGGTTGGATAAATATTCTGGGGATGGAATATCGATAACACCGTCTTCCTTCACTATTAATCCTGTTGTTGGTCTGAATGTTTTACTATCAATTTTGACGAGGAAATTTGTGTATACGTTGTTATCTAGATATAATTCGCATTGATCGAATTGAATTATAAAAGATCCTTCCAGTGGTTAGACATTATCGCTGCAATTTGATTGTAGAGTAACATTGACGTTGTTAAGTAGGATTGTGGCTTCATCAATACGTTTAATAATACCCGTTGAATACACTTTTTCGAAAGTACAATTCGTATGTTGCATTCGAATTAGTTTGTTGATGCATTGATTTGGGCCTTTTAATAGTTTTGAGTTGCAGATATAAAAATCGTCGTCTAGTATACATTCATTGTTGAATTCATAAATTATTGTTGCATTAGACAGGATGTAATTTGAATTTAGATGTACTCTTTTCTCGTTTTTGACTAAAGAGTCTATAAATTCGTAATCGTAAATATCCGAAGATAACTGAGGTTTTTTAATATATACATAATATGTGTATTATTCATTGTCACTTGGGCTCTTGATTTTGATAGTAATTTTTCAAATGTCGTAATGAGAATGTTTTGTTTTTCCAGAAACGGTTTCATCTGAACATAAGCAGCAATCGATAATATTCTGCTACTTGGAATGCCATGTTTTGCAAGAAGAATCGCATCTTCTAAAACTTCTAATTGATGTTGAACGCTATCCATAGTCAATATTGTTATCAGGATGTTGGTTTCTATCTGATGTTCCAATTTTGTTTTAAAATCTAATTCGAGAAGATCGTTCGTTGTTTTGCTGCTAAGTTGAATTCTCGTATCTATTGCTTTGTTGAGTAGAACCTGTTGATTGTTGTTGTTTATTAAATTATTCGTGGTTTCATTGATGATTCGCAAGTCTTCAGCGTCAGGTGATCCTGCAATCCATTTCCATACGGTTCCAATACTATCCCAGCGTTTTCTTCTATGAATAATTGGTTTTAATTTATAATATGTATTATATAATAGTGCGTGTTTTTTCCTTAACAATTGAAACAATTGGCCTTTCAATTCATTGTTCAGTATAATCTCGTCAAAATTTTCAATTATATCTTCAAATTGTGTGAAATTAATCGGTTGAATGATCCGAACATGTCCTAATTGAATTTTTGCTTTTCCGATAGGGATGATAGCTAAAGGATTTTGATTGAGATCGTGAATTTTAAATGTTGCTTCTATGTGGACGTATGACACGCATATAGCGAGTCTGAAAATAAAGATAAAATAAACCTTATTTTTTTCTCAAATTCATCTTGTGAATTTTTCGGTTATTGGTGTCAATAATATATGTATCATAGTTTTCTTTTATTATAATTTTTTTGTATTTACTTTTTCTTTTAGAAATGTCATCCGTTTTTTCAAAAGCGTAAGATCCTGGCTCAAAATTTACATATTGACCCTCTTGAATATTTTCGTTTTTCTTTTTATATAATGCAGTTACCTTTTCACGACTTCTTGTTTTTCTTCTGGTAACTTCTTCTGCATTTTAATTTTTATTTATTTCACCTATATAAATATTGGCTGGTGTATCTTTCACAAAACTGTGTATAGTATTATTGTATTTATGAACAGTTGATCTAATGAGTTGCGCAACGTTCATATCTGGTGTGTCCTTTTTTATACATCTAGAAATTTCTCTAAGGGTTGAATGACATCTTTCAATTTGGCCATTCGTTTCCGATCTATGGATTGGTGTTTTGAAAATTTGTATATATAAACTTCGTAGCCTTTGTTCAATTATATTAGAATTAAAAGAACTTTCATTATCCATTATAACCATTTTTGGTATGTTCCATTCATGAATAAGATCGAGTAGAGCTTCTTCTATATCTAAAAGCGATTTGGAATTTATGGCCCTGTATTTTAAGTATTTAGAAAATTTGTCAATGGTGGTTAGAAATAAATTATCAACATTGTACACAAATATATCAACTTGAATTATTTCTCCCGGTTGTTGGGGTATTGGCGTTTTAAATTGAACGAATTTTTGAGGTTTCCTCTCATACTTTTCAGTTTTACAAACTTCACAATTTTTGACAAAGTCCCTAGTTATTTTACTCATTTTTGGGAAATAAAAACTCTTAAGAAGTTGTTCAGTATTTTCTGTAGCGTTTCTATGAGAAAATTGGTGATTTTTTTTGATTTCTTCCAATTGTCTTTCTTGATTATTTATATCTTGAACTTTTATTTGGGAAAATCGAGCTTTGATAATTCTTGGATTGAAATGTTGCCTGTACACTTCCTGAATTGCTCCCATTATTGGTTCCGATGTATAAATTCCATTAATAATATTTGGATTAAAATAGCTTTTCAATTTTTCTATAAGGAAATCGCTTGTAAATCGTCGCTCGATAAAAATATGTCTTTTGTAGTTATCAAAAGGAATGACTAAACCGTAACTTGAACGTGTTCCAATTTTGAAAAATAATTGATTTTTAAAAACGTTTACTGGAGCTTCTGTGGATGGAATAAAAGAACTGTCATCATCATCGGCGGATTTTTGGGTCGCAGTTAGAGAATTTATTTGAACTCTAGATAAAGCGTCTGCTACTACATTGGCTTTACCAGGTTTATAATGGATTTCGTGGTCATGCTCTTCAATAAAAGCTTTCCATCGTTTCAATTTTGCGTTATTATTTTTTGGAGAGATTGCAAATGTCAAAGGTTGATGGTCAGTATAAATAATTATTTTATGACCATAAATAAAATTTCGAAGTGTATGCAATGCCCAAACAATGGCAAGCATTTCTTTTTCATTTGTAGCATAGTTTTCCTCTGTGCTAGATAAAGTTTTCGAAATGAATGTGATTGGTCTTTCGCCATCATGAAAATTTTGTGATAACACAGCCCCAATTGTTTTATACGAAGCATCAGTTGTTAGCAAGAAGGGTTTTCCAAAATCAGGAAATGCCAATACATCTTCTGAAGATAAAATTTCTTTCAATAATTTAAAAGCTTTTTGTCCTTCGTCATCCAATGTGATACTGAAGTTCCTGGATTCGTTTTTTGAAATTTGTCGGTGTCCGTTAGCACCTTTTAAAAATTTGGTTAAAGGTTGCATAATTTTTAACAAATCTTCTGTAGTATCCTGATAATCCTAAAAACATCCTAAGTAATTTCTGATAGCTTCAATTTTTTTTGGGTTTGGCATTAAACCATTTTCTGACACAATAAATCCCAAAAATTCAACTTCAGTTCTAAGAAATTCGCATTTATCTGGTTGAATTCGAAAATTGGCTTTTCTCAAAGTTTGAAAAACCGTTTTGATATTTTCCAAATGTTCTTCAAATGTTTTTCCTACAATAATTATGTCGTCGATATACACATAACAAATTTTACCGATATGTTCAACGAGTCCATGACTCGTTGAAAAATGCTTGGAGCATTCTTAAGTCCAAACGACATACGAACAAATTCGTATTTTCCATTATTTACTGAAAAAGCAGTTTTTTCTATGTCCTTTTCTGACATAAGAACTTGATGAAAACCGGAAGCGAGATCAAGTGTTGTGAAGTATTTATTTTTTCCTAAATTTGCTAAGACAGTGGATGTATCTGGGATTGGGTATCGGTCACTTATTGTTTTTATATTGAGTTTTCTAAAATCGATAACCATTCTATATTTTTTTGTATTGGATGCATCTGATTTTTTTGGAACAATCCAAATTGGTGAGTTATAGGGAGATCTAGAAGGGCGAATAATTCCATCTTCTAACAGTTTGCTAACTTGAGATTCCACTTCTGCTTTCAAACTTTGTGGATATGGGTAAAATTTTGAATAGATGGGATTGTCATCATTTGTCCGGATCTCTGCTTTTATTCTTGTGGTAAACGATAACTTACCATCTACTGGCTGGAAAAGGTCCTGAAAATTTGTAAGTAATTGTAATAGTGCCTTTTTTCTGGTGCTTCCAAATGTGTGTCCCTTATTTGGATTTGATTCACTTCTTGTAATTGTTGTGCTAATAGAGGAATAGAATGATCATTAATTATTAGAATATTATTTTTAGTGTTGATAATGGCTCCCATTTCTTTTAAAGAATCATGTCCAATAATAGCATCGAAGGTTTTTAGTTTATCCATATGGTATAGTTTAATATTTACCTCTGAATATGGTCTGAAGAGCTTAGCTTGCGAAAACTTGAAAATTTTTATGTTTCCTCCAACTGAAGAAACGTAAAACGGATTATCAACAGGATGTGAAATTTTTGCAATTTAAATTTAAAAAAAAAATTATTCACTACACTACACTAGCTTATTTGATAGTCTGACTGGAACTGACTTGCTGCTAATCGTTGGAACTTCGATGATCCCCGCAAGTGACACGAACGGGTGTTTATGTTTTGGCTACCGTAATACTTTCCCATGAAAGTACTATCGATGTTTTGTCTAATGGTGGCTTGGTGCGAACGATACGGCTTGGTGTGAATGATAATTGCCAAATAGCCTTATTAACTCTTCCCTTCTCAAAAAGACTTTGTCCTCAAAGTCTCAGAGATCGATCTTGAGTTGGCATATTAAGAAATTTTTGTATTTCTATTAACCTTTCTGGCGAAACATCTGGATATGGTGACGACTTCATTTCAGGAATTGTGTAGCTTTGTGGAATGTCCTGTGATGGTGGTGCTGTAGCTGGAATTTCTTTGTTGATGTTGATTTTTACTTCTGTCTTTTTTGATTTCCAATTTTTTATAAGGATTCCAAATAATATAATAGATATAATTATGAATGAACTGGAAAAACTAATTGCTCCAAAACGTTTTAGATTCCATTGCAATGATTTGGTTTGTAAATGTACATGTTGTAAAATACTTCTTTGTTCCAGTGTTAGGTTGGATAAATATTCTGGGGATGGAATATCGATAACACCGTCTTCCTTCACTATTAATCCTGTTGTTGGTCTGAATGTTTTACTATCAATTTTGACGAGGAAATTTGTGTATACGTTGTTATCTAGATATAATTCGCATTGATCGAATTGAATTATAAAAGATCCTTCCAGTGGTTAGACATTATCGCTGCAATTTGATTGTAGAGTAACATTGACGTTGTTAAGTAGGATTGTGGCTTCATCGATACGTTTAATAATACCCGTTGAATACACTTTTTCGAAAGTACAATTCGTATGTTGCATTCGAATTAGTTTGTTGATGCATTGATTTGGGCCTTTTAATAGTTTTGAGTTGCAGATATAAAAATCGTCGTCTAGTATACATTCATTGTTGAATTCATAAATTATTGTTGCATTAGACAGGATGTAATTTGAATTTAGATGTACTCTTTTCTCGTTTTTGACTAAAGAGTCTATAAATTCGTAATCGTAAATATCCGAAGATAACTGAGGTTTTTTAATATATACATAATATGTGTATTATTCATTGTCACTTGGGCTCTTGATTTTGATAGTAATTTTTCAAATGTCGTAATGAGAATGTTTTGTTTTTCCAGAAACGGTTTCATCTGAACATAAGCAGCAATCGATAATATTCTGCTACTTGGAATGCCATGTTTTGCAAGAAGAATCGCATCTTCTAAAACTTCTAATTGATGTTGAACGCTATCCATAGTCAATATTGTTATCAGGATGTTGGTTTCTATCTGATGTTCCAATTTTGTTTTAAAATCTAATTCGAGAAGATCGTTCGTTGTTTTGCTGCTAAGTTGAATTCTCGTATCTATTGCTTTGTTGAGTAGAACCTGTTGATTGTTGTTGTTTATTAAATTATTCGTGGTTTCATTGATGATTCGCAAGTCTTCAGCGTCAGGTGATCCTGCAATCCATTTCCATACGGTTCCAATACTATCCCAGCGTTTTCTTCTATGAATAATTGGTTTTAATTTATAATATGTATTATATAATAGTGCGTGTTTTTTCCTTAACAATTGAAACAATTGGCCTTTCAATTCATTGTTCAGTATAATCTCGTCAAAATTTTCAATTATATCTTCAAATTGTGTGAAATTAATCGGTTGAATGATCCGAACATGTCCTAATTGAATTTTTGCTTTTCCGATAGGGATGATAGCTAAAGGATTTTGATTGAGATCGTGAATTTTAAATGTTGCTTCTATGTGGACGTATGACACGCATATAGCGAGTCTGAAAATAAAGATAAAATAAACCTTATTTTTTTCTCAAATTCATCTTGTGAATTTTTCGGTTATTGGTGTCAATAATATATGTATCATAGTTTTCTTTTATTATAATTTTTTTGTATTTACTTTTTCTTTTAGAAATGTCATCCGTTTTTTCAAAAGCGTAAGATCCTGGCTCAAAATTTACATATTGACCCTCTTGAATATTTTCGTTTTTCTTTTTATATAATGCAGTTACCTTTTCACGACTTCTTGTTTTTCTTCTGGTAACTTCTTCTGCATTTTAATTTTTATTTATTTCACCTATATAAATATTGGCTGGTGTATCTTTCACAAAACTGTGTATAGTATTATTGTATTTATGAACAGTTGATCTAATGAGTTGCGCAACGTTCATATCTGGTGTGTCCTTTTTTATACATCTAGAAATTTCTCTAAGGGTTGAATGACATCTTTCAATTTGGCCATTCGTTTCCGATCTATGGATTGGTGTTTTGAAAATTTGTATATATAAACTTCGTAGCCTTTGTTCAATTATATTAGAATTAAAAGAACTTTCATTATCCATTATAACCATTTTTGGTATGTTCCATTCATGAATAAGATCGAGTAGAGCTTCTTCTATATCTAAAAGCGATTTGGAATTTATGGCCCTGTATTTTAAGTATTTAGAAAATTTGTCAATGGTGGTTAGAAATAAATTATCAACATTGTACACAAATATATCAACTTGAATTATTTCTCCCGGTTGTTGGGGTATTGGCGTTTTAAATTGAACGAATTTTTGAGGTTTCCTCTCATACTTTTCAGTTTTACAAACTTCACAATTTTTGACAAAGTCCCTAGTTATTTTACTCATTTTTGGGAAATAAAAACTCTTAAGAAGTTGTTCAGTATTTTCTGTAGCGTTTCTATGAGAAAATTGGTGATTTTTTTTGATTTCTTCCAATTGTCTTTCTTGATTATTTATATCTTGAACTTTTATTTGGGAAAATCGAGCTTTGATAATTCTTGGATTGAAATGTTGCCTGTACACTTCCTGAATTGCTCCCATTATTGGTTCCGATGTATAAATTCCATTAATAATATTTGGATTAAAATAGCTTTTCAATTTTTCTATAAGGAAATCGCTTGTAAATCGTCGCTCGATAAAAATATGTCTTTTGTAGTTATCAAAAGGAATGACTAAACCGTAACTTGAACGTGTTCCAATTTTGAAAAATAATTGATTTTTAAAAACGTTTACTGGAGCTTCTGTGGATGGAATAAAAGAACTGTCATCATCATCGGCGGATTTTTGGGTCGCAGTTAGAGAATTTATTTGAACTCTAGATAAAGCGTCTGCTACTACATTGGCTTTACCAGGTTTATAATGGATTTCGTGGTCATGCTCTTCAATAAAAGCTTTCCATCGTTTCAATTTTGCGTTATTATTTTTTGGAGAGATTGCAAATGTCAAAGGTTGATGGTCAGTATAAATAATTATTTTATGACCATAAATAAAATTTCGAAGTGTATGCAATGCCCAAACAATGGCAAGCATTTCTTTTTCATTTGTAGCATAGTTTTCCTCTGTGCTAGATAAAGTTTTCGAAATGAATGTGATTGGTCTTTCGCCATCATGAAAATTTTGTGATAACACAGCCCCAATTGTTTTATACGAAGCATCAGTTGTTAGCAAGAAGGGTTTTCCAAAATCAGGAAATGCCAATACATCTTCTGAAGATAAAATTTCTTTCAATAATTTAAAAGCTTTTTGTCCTTCGTCATCCAATGTGATACTGAAGTTCCTGGATTCGTTTTTTGAAATTTGTCGGTGTCCGTTAGCACCTTTTAAAAATTTGGTTAAAGGTTGCATAATTTTTAACAAATCTTCTGTAGTATCCTGATAATCCTAAAAACATCCTAAGTAATTTCTGATAGCTTCAATTTTTTTTGGGTTTGGCATTAAACCATTTTCTGACACAATAAATCCTAAAAATTCAACTTCAGTTCTAAGAAATTCGCATTTATCTGGTTGAATTCGAAAATTGGCTTTTCTCAAAGTTTGAAAAACCGTTTTGATATTTTCCAAATGTTCTTCAAATGTTTTTCCTACAATAATTATGTCGTCGATATACACATAACAAATTTTACCGATATGTTCAACGAGTCCATGACTCGTTGAAAAATGCTTGGAGCATTCTTAAATCCAAATGACATACGAACAAATTCGTATTTTCCATTATTTACTGAAAAAGCAGTTTTTTCTATGTCCTTTTCTGACATAAGAACTTGATGAAAACCGGAAGCGAGATCAAGTGTTGTGAAGTATTTATTTTTTCCTAAATTTGCTAAGACAGTGGATGTATCTGGGATTGGGTATCGGTCACTTATTGTTTTTATATTGAGTTTTCTAAAATCGATAACCATTCTATATTTTTTGTATTGGATGCATCTGATTTTTTTGGAACAATCCAAATTGGTGAGTTATAGGGAGATCTAGAAGGGCGAATAATTCCATCTTCTAACAGTTTGCTAACTTGAGATTCCACTTCTGCTTTCAAACTTTGTGGATATGGGTAAAATTTTGAATAGATGGGATTGTCATCATTTGTCCGGATCTCTGCTTTTATTCTTGTGGTAAACGATAACTTACCATCTACTGGCTGGAAAAGGTCCTGAAAATTTGTAAGTAATTGTAATAGTGCCTTTTTTCTGGTGCTTCCAAATGTGTGTCCCTTATTTGGATTTGATTCACTTCTTGTAATTGTTGTGCTAATAGAGGAATAGAATGATCATTAATTATTAGAATATTATTTTTAGTGTTGATAATGGCTCCCATTTCTTTTAAAGAATCATGTCCAATAATAGCATCGAAGGTTTTTAGTTTATCCATATGGTATAGTTTAATATTTACCTCTGAATATGGTCTGAAGAGCTTAGCTTGCGAAAACTTGAAAATTTTTATGTTTCCTCCAACTGAAGAAACGTAAAACGGATTATCAACAGGATGTGAAATTTTTGCAAATTTTGGGTGGATAAAATTCTTATTTGATCCGGTGTCGACGAGAATTTTTAAAGGTTCAGTCCGCGTACCATAAAATAGAAAATATGGCAACGCAGAAGTTACTCTAAAAAATTTAATTCAGCATCTTCTTCGGTATATTCTTGCTCTTTTTCTTGATAGTCTATTGCTGTGGCATATCTTTCAAAATACATTCCTTCAGAACAATTTTCCTCTGATAAATATGGTACTTGCTCAAGATATTGATTAATATCTACATCAGTTTCGTCACAGTTTTCGGTTTGTATGTTAAAATGTTTAGGTGTGTTATTGGCAATCTGTGGCCTATTTGCATAATTGACTTGACGAGATCGTATCGAGGTATCGACTTCCATGGGTTCGGGCTTGTTAGCTGGTTTTTGAATAAATGGATTATTTTGGTGAGGTTTCTGGAAATTATTAATTGGAGGTCTCTGGGGGAATTGTGGTGCATATAATTGTGGATTTCGATATTGCGGATAATGGTAATGTGGTCTAACATAAGGAATCGGTTGTTGTGGATATTTTTGTTGTCCTAAATTTGGCATTGGATAAAAATTTGCTCTTGTTCCGTGATGTTGTTGTGGAATCATTCGAGGTGGGATTTTTAGAGGTGTAAAAATTTTTGATGTTGAAGGCATATCAACACTTCTTGGTTTTGTCATTATTTTCCTAAATTCGATGTTTTGATACGTTATACAATACGCGTACGCATTTGCCAAAGACTCGGGATCATAATTCTTCAAAAATTTTCCAATGTCGCCATCTAGACCCCTTATGAAGGCGTTAATGGCTTTCTTATTATACATACTGATCATGGCTTTTGATGCCTCTGGGTGTTGGAAGGCTGGATTCGTTTTAATTTGTCCAGCTATTAGGGAAAGCAGTCTATTTATTTCGTCATAATAAATTTCTAACTTCCTACCTGATTGTGTTAGATTCATCAGTTGGTAATCTAAGGTAGTAAGATCTCTCTTCTCGCCGTAATACGTTAGGAGAGTTCTTTTAATAAGATTCCAATTTATATTTACGTCGGAATTAACTAAAGCGCTATTTGCTTTGCCTTTAATTTTCCGTCTAATTGTTGTACATATCGCGTAGAACTTATTTTTTTTTGTGCGACAGTACTAGAATTGCAAGGTTGGTATGCTTTAATTAATGCATCCACATCTCTAATCCAACTACTTAATTCGTCGGATTTGCCCTCGAAAATTGGGATACCGCTTATTAATTCTGGTATCTTTTCAATGCCTGATGGATCGGCTGCAGTTCCATCAGGATTTTGCTAGTACAGAATTGGATCTGAATAATCCAATTCTGTTGGCACAACATTTGCACTTTCCAGAGCATTCAACCGACTTATTATGTTTTCCAGATCGTCGGGCATTTCTATATTTAAATTGTCGAAATTTTCGATTAGGTCGTCTAGATCCACTTTGAAAGCAAATTGAAAAATTCAAAATTTATTTATTATTTATAATTTTTTTATCGATTCACGGCACTGCTTAAATTTATACTTCTTAAATTTACACTCCTTAAATTTACACTTATCTGCAATAAAATTATGATTTTAGTTATACTTACAAAGTAATACTTATTATCATCCTAATCTCCGCGTTGTATCGGCCGAGATGCGGTTGTCTTCTGTCTCGGGACAATCACGCCTTTTGGTTCAGGACCAGAATGATGGTTGATTCTCCCAGCGAAGCGACGGGATCCCTTTTATCCGTTGCCGAGTTTTTAGCTGCCAATGGTGACTCGGGGCGTCCTTCTTCGCGGCTGCTCGGTGCGGTTAAATTCAACCGTTTGGTTAGTTTACTACACTTTATCGGGGTAACACTTTCAAACTTTTCACTCTGGTCCCTATTCGGGCGCCAGTTAAAAACTTATTGTAATTATTTAAATTTAAAAAAAATTTATTCACTACACTACACTAGCTTATTTGATAGTCTGACTGGAACTGACTTGCTGCTAATCGTTGGAACTTCGATGATCCCCGCAAGTGACATGAACGGGTGTTTATGTTTTGGCTACCGTAATACTTTCCCATGAAAGTACTATCGATGTTTTGTCTAATGGTGGCTTGGTGCGAACGATACGGCTTGGTGTGAATGATAATTGCCAATAGCCTTATTAACTGTTTACTTCACATCCTTGCTCTCACTTGAGTACTATGGCTCTAACTTTCATAACTTTCCCTACCCAGTAATCTCTAACTAATTGATGGCGTTAAAATGTATAAAATAAATAAAGTAAAAAAATAAAACGATTTTCACGAATTCCAAACCCATCATTTCAGAATATTCTGAAATGTTTGTGAGAATCCCATTGCAAAAGGCACGTTTTCGTTCTTCTTTTCTTAATGGCGTTTTTAGGATTATCTGGCGTTTCTTCTGATGGGCCTTAATTAGTCATCAGGAAATCTAGAAATCAGGAATTTGTTTTGAAATTGAAAGATATCTTTTTGGTCACACATATCTGAAAAATGATTTTTGCACAGAATAGAATTTACAGGTCCAGTATTTTAACGCGTACTTGGAAATAGTAAACTGGGATAAGGCCACCTGTGAATAGTATTCATTTGCATTGAAATATCTTGGAAAGAGAGTCAAGTGTTCAGACTATGCTGGCAATTATATTATAGTCGATGGCACAAAAGCTATCCATTCAGTCGATTACAATGCAGTCTCTTTCCACCCATCCTTATTACTTGCAAATTGTTTCGTTCGGAATTCTCGTTCTGGAGATATGGGTTAATGAGTCCTATACAAACAATACCATTGCAAAGAAATGGTTCAAATTACCAGAATAAGTATTTGAATTCATCAAAAACCCAGTTAGTATTGAAAGTGCCCCTGGACTGCACGAACATTCTTGAAATTATATGTCGTACTTTTTCGCAAATAAATATACTTTTAGTCACATTGATCATGAAAAATGTATATTGGGGTTTTCAGTACAACTCAGTGTTAGTTGTAGTTACACAGTAATATGTATGACATTAATTCATTGAAATCAGCTATCTGTCCAATGCATAAACAGTGATTGTAATCCTCGATAATTTATGTGGAGAATACGGAGCACTCAATCGAAACGTCCATTGAATTATCCAATGCCTCTACTAATTCTGGCATTGAAGCTTCAATTGAAGCGTTCTCAGCAGAATTTTCAAATGACATATTTGAACATTAGTTTCATTCAAAATTCAGTAGAGAAAAGAAAAGACTGAGACAGCCGTTTTCAAATAACTCAAAATCTCATCATCCCAGTCGTTTGAACAGAAACGAAAAGTTAAAAAAATGCACATGGGATATCTCTTTTCAAAATTTTCGTCTTCAAACAATCATATTACCCAGTTTCAAATACCCAAGGATGTTCTTAATTATAGTATATACAAATGATCAGTATACAATTGAATTAACCCTCTAGTGCCCAAATTTTTATTTGGCTTGAAAAAACTTTTGGAGGTGGGTTTCGTGATGAGAATAACGAAAATAATGTTGATAATTCATGTAAGCAATGGATTTTTCATTAATACCTTAAAATAAGTAGGCCGCCTAGAGGCGGTGTTGGGCACCTGGGCGAATAAAAAACAAAAACTTTTTTTCTTCTAGTTACTTCAACATAAGCGAATTCAGATGGTTTATATTTTGGATTCCATCAGAACGCAAATTACCTAAGTTAAGGAGTATTTCTCTAGTGCTTTGGTTGTTTAATTATGGACTTCTAATTTATAGTAGGGGAGACCAGTGTCTGCTGGCAATGGTTTCACTTATCATGTTTTATTTTTTAATTTAAGAAGATCATGTAAAAGAGAATTTTCGAGATTCTTCAGGTGAAATTCTGAAGTAAACAAACAAAAAAGAACAATTTTTTTGTGGTTACGTATATTGTATATACGACCATGGACAGTTCTTTTCGCGCGCTATCGAAAAATCTAGTCATTCGTAGAATAGCTTTGAACTAACTCTAAATAACAAAAATGCTGAAATTTAAAGACTTCACCTAGGATAATGAGTTTAGTTTCGCCCTAACCATGTGAAGCCGGTGGTTAGAGCAGCGTTAGCCATCTTTGTTCAACGCATTGGAAAGCAAAGATACTGATGCTAATTCATACGCATTGCATCAATTGTATTCCGAGTAATTAATGAAATGGTGAGGCACCCTCCCTAATACGACTAAAATGGGCTCTTCACTCTAATATGTTCGAAAACTTAACGCTTAATGTGAACGAAACAGAATGTAATGCAACATAAGTACATGGGAGAATGTATTGCACAGTACTTGAAGTGCAGGACTATAAACAGCGCCATATGTCTAATACAGAAGGAGAAAAAAAGATTACGCCAACTTACCCCAGACTCCCCCAAATATAATTAAATGATAAGGACATCCGTATTCTAACAGCAGCATTCACCCAAAGATTTTAAAACATGCTTCTTTTCAGCTAAAATTGCTCATAAAGCTAGTTTCAGTACGATAAGTAATCACAAAAGACTGAATTTTTTTTTGCCCAGGTGCCCAACACCGCCTATAGGCGGGCAAAGTGTTTTACCAAAAAAACTAAACTTCCGAATTATTCCACTAAACCAATTCGCATCTACAGTAAAATGCTACTAACAGGCCACTCAAAAATATTTTTTTTAGTTATTAAAATTTCCAAAAATAGTTAAAATTTGTTTAATGAAGATTACCACTAAACACAAAATAGTTTTTTCCACGTTTTCATGGAATTTTCAACTTTGAGCTTCAATTGCCTTTAACAGAAAGCTACGATTATTCAAACAATGTGTGTGTATGAAAGGTATGAGCGTTGGGAAGAAATACTAGTGCGGATGACAACATACAAACATGTTTTAGAAGTTTTATTTAAATTTTTAAAGAGTCCGCCTAGAGGCGGTGTTGGGAACTAGAGGGTTAAATTGGAGTTGATGTAGTTTACGGTTTTTGGTCACATGACTTTCCTTAGGGCAATGTTTCGAAGAAATAGCCCCTCATCTTCAAAGAAAAGCAGGGTTGGAACATAAATTAGTTGCAGTTTTCTTAATACAAATATTTTACAATTTTTGCCAGGATTACAAATTTTTTCAAGTAGAATATAATATTTAGTTTGTTTTCGCAATTTCTACACTAAAATGAAAAACTATTTATAGGGAAACAGAAGACAAAAAATAGCTTTGTTTTCTTTAACCTGCACAAATATATCGCAAGATTAAATTAGCTTGGATACCAACAAATATTTCAGATTGGTTGAAGATTTTATGACACATCTTAGAAATGGATTAGGAAATATCAGGATAGATCTGGGTCCTGACAGTTGCTACGAAGAAGATTGGGGAGAGATCGTGGGTACGGAGGGGCGACAAGTGAGAAATGGTAAAAGATGGTTAGTGCTGTGACATTTTTGTATATAGGGTGAAATTTTGATTCCTTACATCTTTATTATCAATAATGCAACTGGTAATTTTCGCGCCATAATTAGTATAACATAAATCTTGCAAAGGAAGATAAATTTTCATTAAAATTTGGTTATTCGAAAATACAGTTGCTCTCGGCGATGCTAATTATATTAAACATCTATTTTATCACTACTAGGAGGATTACTTGGAGATCTGTGTATTCATATACCATCCAACGTTTATCTCTCGAGTGAACGCATTGCTCAATCCAACGGGTAAATAGATCAACTCTGAACAAATTTGGCACTTTGATGTGAATTTACACATTGTTTTGTCTTTGAAATGAACTTGCGTAATAATTTTTAAGAAATACTTAATTAATTATTAAGTAAATTCATGAAATGTTTTTGAAATCGAATTCCTTGAATCACGCAGATGTGTTTTCATACCCGGATATTCAAAATCAGTTTAGTTTTGCTCATAAAACACCAGTACAGCAATACTCTGTATGAAACGGTCTCATTTTTACTTAGTGAAAATTGGTAGGCGAGGAATGAAAATACAAAATGTTTAATATCTCCGCCGTTCGTGAACGGATTTTGACAATCTATAGCTTGTTAGAAAGGTATTTTCGTAAGCTTCCTATTTATATAAAATATGCGCAATATGATTGCTTTGTTCGAAAGTTATTTACATAAAACTCTTTGTGTTTTAACAAAATCGCTCATATCTCAGAAAGTAAACAACAAATCGAAAAACAAAAATGATAGTGTCAAATGGCAACGTTAGGCCTTTCATTTGAAACTAGTTTCGCTAAGATCGGTTCAGCCATTGCTGAAATAATTACATGACATTAGTGCACATACATACATACCCACACACACACATACAGATATTGTCCAAATTTGTCGAGCTGAGTCGATTGATATATGAGACTCGACCTCCGGGCCTCGGAAAAAGCTTTCAAAGTTTGAGCGAATTCTATACATTTCTTTTGTAAGAAATGTAATCAACACTGCAAAAGTTATATAACTAACACAATTTTTTTAAGAATCATCATTTTTTAAGAATAAGAAGTTTTTTCAGTAAATTTCTTGTAAAATGAAAAGTACTTGACATGTAGTTCCAGTGTCTTAGACAAAATTTTTAAAATTTAATTTCCTTCAATTTTCTGGATGGCCGCGAAACTATCTGTAACCATTTATTTGTTATTTCCTGATTTAAGCAAATTTAGAATCAGCCTATCCACTATTAAAGGTAATAGAAAAGTCTTGTAATGTGCAAAACTTTATCATGAAAACTAACCTATATATTTTATATTGTCCACCGTGAAAATAATTTAAACTTATTTAAAATTTAAAATAACCGGTCAAAAGTTTAAGTTCACCCTACAATGTTAATATAATATTCAAAACGCTTTTAATCCACCTAACAGTGTGATGAGACATTTCTTATAACTCTTATCACTCTCTTCGGATATTATATCGTTTGAGAACATTTAGAACTTGATGCTTCGCGATGTTTTTGATAACACATACTACATGGGATAGTGGCAGGACTCAGAGAATCGCTCAAATCAGCATAGGACAACATCAGTGCTAGAAATCTCAAACCAAATCAATGGGAAAGCGAAAAAATGGCCAATAAAATAGACATACAAACGAATTATTGCTAATGCTCTGTTAATAAAATATCTAAATTCCTCAATAAATGCATTGTGGTGGGAAAACTGAATTTTCCTAAAGGGGTTATGTATATTGTACTGAGCCAAAAAAATCGATTTTTTTTAATCGATTTGAAGTTTATACTTTACTCAAATTTACAACGCGACTGAGAACTAAGAAATCAACGCTTTTTCTTGAAAAAAGCGATAGTAGCAGTGATACCATTCAAAGAAAATCAACAGTGAATATTTCCAGACTTGGTTTTATTTCCTATTTAAGAACTATTGTGTTTTATATTCTAGATTGCATGATTCAGTGATCGAAACCCAAAACTTCATAAAGTATTTGAAATTATTAAATTAAAATTTGTTTTTGCTATTGAAATTGACAAAATTATAGTATCGCCCCTTTGGCGATTGTTTACCTTTTCGGTCCCACCTATCAGCATTGAAGTATCGCCCTTACGTTTTTTACAATAACTACAGTTTTACACCACCGATTTCTTCCGGGTTTTTTCAATGGCAATCATTGTTACTATTTACAGCTGGTATCTGCTTGATAATCCTAAAAAATACGAAAAAACAGTTTCGCCTCTAAACTGCTAGCAAAAAAAGTATCGCCCTGATTGTTTGCATGGAGCGTGGAGGGCGAAACTTTAAATAAACAAACAAAAATACAGTTTCGCCCGTTGTATTTTTTGCTGTAGTTTAAGAAAGCAAAATCGTAGAATCCAAATTTTTAGGTTAATTTGTTGCGTTTCAAAGCCCTCATTCGCATGTATGAAAAAAGCCCTATGTTTATATTTGTAAGTGTCGCCCTTTTCACAAAAAAGCGTTGAAATGGAATCGCAGATCCTGATATCACGCTATCTCTGAAGTGCATGCGTGCAGAGTTCCAAATTTTACTTCGACTTCGACTTTTTCTAAAGGTGACTTCCCAGTAGTATCCTTGATTTGAATTATTATCGCTAATCCTAATGCCAAAGAACAAATAAAAACCTCTCGAAAACGAACCGTTTGGGAAAATCATCATCATTACTGGAAATTTCATTTTCACGAAACTTTTCGATAACCTTCCGTCACTTGCGTTAATGCACGGGGTGCACAGTGCTCTGAAAACCTAGCGAAATCGTCTTAGGGCACCAGTGGGTCTAAATCAGAGCTATCTGTGCGGCGAGTTAAATCTGTAAAGAATACTAAAAATTAATTTCTCTTCCATAATTTTCAGTTCAGCAATTCGAGAGATCGTGCTCACCGCAAGCCATGAAAAATAGACTACGTTGTGAAGCGATGGTCATTATTTATTAAAAAATCACGGTTAAATAAAAAATTAAACAATTAAAAAATTTCAAATAGTTTTTAATTTTCACAAACTTACTAGGAAAAATTGTTTAATAAGCTTACGTAATATTGTGTAGGAAAAAAGCTGAAAGTTTCAGTATTTTCTCTATCTGCAACATATAAACCCTTAAGTATACCAATTAAATGGTATACGAATTGGAATAAGTTCGCCAAATTTTGGAAGAAGTCTATAAAATAACCCCTTGAAAGCTACCTAAAAATTGTTGTAGTTCGATGCAATAAAAAAATCCCCAAAAATGAAATGTACCTATTAATGTGAAATAATACATACAGTAAAGAATAATACATACAATAAAGACCCATTTTTATCTATCTCATGGTGTATTTTAGGCGGACAAAATGGGAACATTGACTAAATCGGGCAATTTTTTTTCTTTTTAATAAACTGAAGCTGTTAAAATATTCTTCCCGTCCCTTGATGTACTCTGATAACTATTTCTGATTATGATGAACTTTTTATTTTTACATATTTCCATCTTCATGATAAGGAAAACATGCGCAAGAAAGGATTTACTCGAATTCAGTCTTGTTCGTCTGCTAGAGCCCATCAAACATATGTTCATATTTGGCTGATAAAATCGGGGTTTCAATGTATTATAATAGATATTCAGCATTCGAAGAAGTTTCTTGTGAACGAGTGTAGAACGACTTTGTTTCTACTTGCTTGCCAGAAATTCGGTTTGGTGAAAATCGATCATACTGTCCAAACGGCATAATTCCGAAACCGTAATTTTTGAAGTTTTAAAATTATGCAGAAATAATTTTTCAGAAAATAGTAACAGAGTTCGTGTTGTCTTTAGCGAATTTGTTGAGACTTTATTGTAGTCATTAATATTAACCTGAGAAAATTCACCATAAATACTTCTTGGACGATATACCGTCAAAATGATTTTATCAAATGATGCGCTGTTTAACGTTTGTAAAACTCATCGAAGATACTAAACCTCCGAAATTGGCGGTTTCAAAATGATGCTATCTTGACCTTAAATTACTGTATTTAAACATTTGACCTATACATATAATTGGTCATACAACAAAAATCAAATGCTCATCAAAAACGATCAGAACCTGCTAGACTCGAATGGAAATCGTCATTTTTCATAAATTTCTCTCTACATTCGGAAAGTGTTATTCTCGTTATTAATCATATTACGTTTTCGTCTCGACGCATTCCCAAAATAAAAACCTGTTTTAATCCACCTAGTGGTGCAATTGTGCTTGTCTCATTTGTCCAGACTACGATTCCATGGCTGGTTGTGTTCAATGCAATGGTTGAAATGAATATTACCTGTTCAGTACGATTTGCACATACATACAATGGATCGACAGCCACGATCTTGAGATACTATGTGATACTATGTGATACTGAAACATCGCTTGAAACCAGCGGCGGATCATGGAGAAAGATCCGGGAGGTCCAGGCCCTGCCGAACATTTTCAACTTGTTAAGAAATTTTAAACTAGTTTTAATTTTAAAGTAGCAACCCCTCACTGCATACTCCCTCCGGGCCGGTATGATTGACGATTTTTAGAGTGATTGCATAACCTTTCTATATTAGAAAGGCAAAAATGTACCAAAGTCCAAAAAAGTCAATTTTTGTCAAACATCTCAATGTTTCATGCATTTTAAAGTCATTTGGCATCAAAAATACAAATTTGATTTTGGAATTTTTCATTTCATTTGTGCAAATCGATCCATCTCTGATTAACAAAGATTACATTTTTTTTTCCACATATACACATACACACATACATACACACACAGATATTTTCCGATCTCGACGAACTCAGTCGATTGGCGTATGACACTCGGCCCTCCGGATCGGGATTAGACTGACGAATTTTAGAGTGAATGAGAAAAGCAAAAACATTTTTAGCAAATGTTGAAAGTTATGCATTTTTTTGGTGAGCAGTTCTATGTTTCATAGACATTAAATTAATTTTAACTTCGCTTCCTATTAAATAAAGACCCTTATTACAGTACATTTCTACAAAAACGAGCTCAATTTGAAAATAAATCTGAGGATTATGATTGATTACAGAACTCTGGAATTTTCTATTGGAATGTTTCCAGGCAGGAATTTGATATTGATGCAATTAGACAACTGTGAAATCAAGACCAATAGATCAGTTACATATCAGGACCCCATTTCGACAATTTATCAAAAGTCCTCATGATGTTTACAACAACAGGTTATCAATGTACGGATCAAATAATTGTTATTGTAATATTGAATTAAATCAGTCTGCATCAATAAATTTTCAACTTCAATCCAATATTTTTTTTGGGTCTGGTGGGGGGGGGGGGGGGGTGGTGGTTGTATGGTGTTAAACCCCAAAATCTTCTCTTGGCTACGCCGTTGCTTGGAGTTATTTATTTCGCTTTTCATTTTCCGATATGTTTCAGATCGATCCGATGGTTATAAGTTAGAAAAAATGCAGTCAGAAGGTTCGCACAAATGAACATTTTTACACTGATAAGTTATCAAGTTCCTTCCAGACAACTTGGAAGTGTTCGGTGATTATTTCTAGCGGTTGTAGATAGAAAAATGAAATACAAAATTCGATTTATCGAAATAATATTTGGCTTATTTCAATGGATTATTACTATATTGAACAATAAATAGGCGACAAAGAGTAATCCACAAACAACAAGCCATAACTTTTAAAGTATTCAAAATAGATATTTGAAGCCTTCAGTAAAGTTATTCGCAAAAGTAAGAGCTACAAATTTGCTGAAGGCATCATTTCGATATAATCACTTCCAAGAAAATTTGTGAAAATATCTCACTCATAGGGGTATTAATCAGCAAAAGCACAATACCAAAAGAAAGGTCATATTGCCTCCATTAAATTCTCCGAAGATACTATTGACCTAAAATAAGCCGTTTTGGCGTTAATAATAGATTACATGTTTTTGGTCATATTTCTGGCAATGGAAAATGATAAAAATCTTTCGTCCGCATTTAATGTTAAATATCTCTTTTGATAATAGTCCGATTCCAACAATCTATAGCTTGTTCGAAAGGTATTCGTTAAAGCTGTCTAAAAACATATGAATTGTTAATCTATATTGTCAATTTCGGGAGAAAATTCAAAAAAACTGCAAAGACGCCATTTTTACGCATTCAAACATTCATATCTTGGAAACTAAACATCAGAATCAAAAACAAATTGATAGCGTTCATACTGTTTTTTAGTTCTTTCATTTAAAATTGGTTTGGTTAAGATCGGTTCAGCCATTGCTGAGAAACACGAATGAGAATTTGTCCGTTACATACACACACACACACACACAGACACACACACACACAGACATTGTCCCAAATCGTCGAGCTGAGTCGATTGGTATATATAACTCGGCCCTCCGGGCCTCGGAAAAAATCTTGAAAGTTTGAGCGAATTCTATACATTTTTTTTATAAGAAATGTAAAAAGCTATGGTTTTCTTAATTTATTGTTATTAATTATTATTGTTTATAATTATTCGACCATTTCTCAACGATAGACACATAAAATATGCAGTATTTTTTCACTTTTCAAAAATGAGATGATAATCTTCGAATTAGGTCAATTTGAATAGATAGTTTTGTTCGACAGTAAATATCTTTTAACTTTCCTTTTAATATAGAAAAATATAACTAAACAATTTGGAATATAATTTTGGAGTGAACTCTCGCAGCACTAAGATGATACGCGTACTAGGTACTCGACGCATCGAATGAATACAACCTGTCATAACAAGTTTGTTTGTGATCTACGCGTCATCCAAACACCCTCCTACACTCTGACCAGTATCGTGTAACAACATGATATAGTCAAGACGTACGTGCTTGACAAAGTCTACTGAGAAACCCATTATGTAAAACTCAAAAAAAGTAAATTTTTGACCGGTGGTGTACTACCAAGGATCAATTCAGTTTTTAATATAACTTGCAGTTTTCATTTTTTCTAACATGTCCTTTAGATGTTTTCCGAGAAATTGATTTCATGAATTTTGAAGTTGAATAATTCTAACGTTTTAATATGGGGTTCCGTTTCAAAAATTTCAGTTGAGAAATTTTGCCAGATTTGAAATGCGAATATCTTCCGTTCTACTGATCGAAATCGCAATGTTTTTGCACTATCTGATCGGAAATTCGTGCACGTATTTCGTATTGAATTTCGGAATTAGCGCGACTACTATAAATAAACCAAAACAAGGATTTTTAGAAAATCCTTCGAAAACAGCGAGGAAAATGCGCCATTTGCAAGCACATCTCACGCAGAGCCGGCAAAAAGGAGCATGTAAGCGTTTCATTACATACGGGAATGTTATATATACAGGTCACGCGAGCTTGTTTTGTATCAATGGGTGCTCGCTTACCACACGAGCAACATGCTCGTCCGGACGGTACAATGAGCGGTACCATGTTTGCGTTCCCATACCAAGCGTCATCGCAAGGTTCTTCGTGATAAAATTCAGGGAGTCACCATATCCGCCATTCGGCGTCTGGCTCGTCGTGGTGGTGTAAAATGCATCTCCGATTTAATCTACGAATGCTGATGGTGTGCAGGAAAATGTCATCCGAGATGCCGTGACCTACACAGAACACGCCAAGCGCAAAACCGCAATGATTGTCGTCTAAACACTGAAGCGGCAGGGACGCACTTTGTATGGATTTGGAAGTTGTAAAGGTAGAACTCATATCATTATAAAAACGCTTTTAATCCACCTAACAGTGTGATGAGACATTTATAACTCTTATCACTCTCTTCGGATATTATATCGTTTGAGAACATTTAGAACTTGATGCTTCGCGATATTTTTGATAACACATACTACATGGGATGGTGGCGGGACTCAAATCAGCATAGGACAACATCAGTGCTAGAAATCTCAAACAAAATCAATGGGAAAGCGAAAAAATGGCCCATAAAATAGACATACCAACGAATTATTGTTAATGCTCTGTTAACAAAATATCTATATTGTGGTGGGAAAACTGAATTTTCCTAAAGGGGTTATATATTGTACTGAGCCAAAAAAATCGAAATTTTTTTTTGAATCGATTTGAAGTGTATACTTTACTCAAATTTCCAACGCGACTGAGAACTAAGAAATCAACGCTTTTTCTTGAAAAGGGCGGTACTAGCAGTGATACCATTCAAAGAAAATCAACAGTGAATATTTCCAGACTTGGTTTTATTTCCTATTTAAGAACTATTGTGTGTTTTACATCCTAGATTGCATGATTCAGTGATCGAAACCCAAAACTTCATAAAGTATTTGAAATTATTAAATTAAAATTTGTTTTTGCTATTGAAATTGACAAAATGATAGTATCGCCCCTTTGGCGATTGTTTACTTTTTCGGTCCCACCTATCAGCATTGAAGTATCGCCCTTACGTTTTTTTACAATAACTACCGTTCTGTACCACCGATTTCGTCCGTATTTTGCCTTTCTCATATAGAAAGGTTATGCAATCACTCTAAAAAACATCAACCTAATCCCGGCCCGGAGGGCCGAGTGTCATATCCCATTCGACTCAGTTCGTCGAGATCGGAAAAAGTCTGTATGTGTGTGTATGTGTGTGTGTATGTGTGTGTGTATGTGTGTGTATGTATGTGCGTATGTGTCAAATAATGTCACTCATTTTTCTCAGAGATGGCTAGACCGATTTGCCCAAACTTAGTCTCAAATGAAAGGTGCAACCTTCCCATCGGCTGCTATTGAATTTTGGATCGATCGGAATTCTGGTTCCGGAATTACGGGTTTCAGAGTGCGGCCACACAGAAATTTCTCATATAAACTATAGGAAAAATTAAAAATAGAATTTTTATTTTTGATGCTAAATGTCTTCAAGGTGCATGAAACGTCGAGCTTTGATGCAAACTCGAAAAAAATTTGACGACTTTTCACTTTTTTGAATTTTGGCACATTTTTGCCTTTCTCATATAGAAAGGTTATGCAATCACTCTGAAAAACGTCAAGCTAATCCCGGCCCGGAGGGCCGAGTATCATATCCCATTCGACTCAGTTCGTCGAGATCGGAAAAAGTCTGTATGTGTGTGTATGTATGTGTGTGTGTATGTGTGTGTGTGTATGCGTGTGTGTATGTATGTGCGTATGTGTCAAATAATGTCACTCATTTTTCTCAGAGATGGCTGGACCGCTTTGCCCAAATTTAGTCTCAAATGAAAGGTGCACCTTCCCATCGGCTGCTATTGAATTTTGGATCGATCGGAATTCTGGTTCCGGAATTACGGGTTTAAGAGTGCGGCCACACAGAAATTTCTCATGTAAACTATAGGAAAAATTAAAAATAGAATTTTTATTTTTGATGCTAAATGTCTTCAAGGTGCATGAAGCGTCGAGCTTTGATGCAAACTCGAAAAAAAATTTGACTACGATTCAATTTTTTGGATTTTGGCACATTTTTGCCTTTCTCATATAGAAAGGTTATGCAATTACTCTGAAAAACGTCAACCTAATCCCGGCCAAATTTTCTTTTGACTCGCATAGGGTTTCTGGATTTTAACAGGGGCGTAGTTGATGCTTTAAGAAGAGGGGTTACACCCCCCCCCTCTACCGTTCACTCCCCTCTCTTAAAAATCTCCTTAAATCACCCCTCATCCCTCATACCCCTCCCCATCAACCCCATCATCTTTAATCCATCACTATATAACAAAGCAAACCAATTTAAGCTGGGGAGGCGTTCGTTCATTGAACTTTCGCCCACCTCACATACCCACCCCCGCATGACAAAATGAGTTAGCAAGCAGAAAACATTGATCTAATACTGATTAGGCTAATGAAGTACGATATTTTTTTGTTTCAAGTGTTTCACCGTCGACACGTAGCTCATCAAGTTCGTGGCTGGCAAGCTATTGTGTATAAATGCAAAGTGTACTAAGAATGTAATGGACATTTCCACAACTATGGTGAACATAAAAAGCCTCCGTGCTATAGTTTAGAGAAATGAGAAAGGCACAATTGCACCGCTAGGTGGATTAAAATAAGTTTTTTTCAATTCGATCATTGTTACTATTTACAGCTGGTATCAGCTTGATAATCCTAAAAAAACATACAAAAATAACAATTTCGCCTCTAAACTGCTAGCAAAAAAGTATCGCCCTGTTTGTTTGCATGAAGGGTGGAGGGCGAAACTTTAAATAAACAAACAAAAATACAGTTTCGCCCGTTGTATTTGTTGCTGTAGTTTAAGAAAGCAATATAGTAGAATCAAATTTTTTAGGTTAATTTGTTGCGTTTCAAAGCCCTCATTCGCATGTATGAAAAAAGCCATATGTTTACATTTGTAAGTATCGGCCTTTTCACAAATAAAAACGTTGAAAGGAAATCGCAGCTTCTGATATCACGCTATCTCTGAAGTGCATGCGTGCATAGTTCCAAATTTTACTTCGACATCGACTTTTTCTAAAGGTGACTTCCCAGTAGTATCCTTGATTTGAATTATTATCGCTAATCCTAATGTCAAAGAACAAATAAAAACCTCTCGAAAACGAACCGTTTGGGAAAATCATCATCATAACTGGAATTTTCATTTTCGCGAAACTTTTCGATAACCTTCCGTCACTTGCGTTAATGAACTGGGTGCACAGTGCTCTGAAAATCTAGCGAAATCGTCTTAGGGAACCTGCGGGTCTAATTCAGAGCTATCTACGCGGCGAGTTAAATCTGTAAAGAAAACTAAAATTTATTTCTATTCCATAATTTTCAGTTCAGCAATTCGAGAGATCGTGCTCACAGCAAGCCATGAAAAATAGACTACGTTGTGAAGCGATGGTCACTATTTATTAAAAAATCACGCTTAAATAAAAAATTAAACTTTTAAAAAATTTCAAATAGCTTATAATTTTCACAAACTTTTTAGGAAAAATTGTTTAATAACCTTTCGTAATATTGTGTAGGAAAAAAGCTGAAAATTTCAGCATTTTCTCTATTTGCAACATATAAACCCTTAAATATACCAATTAATTGATATACGAATTGGAATAGGTTCGCCAAATTTTGGAAGAAGTCTATAAAATAACCCCTTGAAAGCTACCTAAAAATTGTTGTAGTTCGATGCAATATAAAAAACCCCCAAAAATGAAATGTACCAATTAATGTGAAACACAGTGAATAATACATGCAATAAAGACCCATTTTTATCAATCTCATGGTGTATTTTAGGCTGACAAAATGGGGACATTGACTAAATCGGGCAATTTTTTTTCTTTTATATTAAACTGAAGCTGTTAAAATATTCTTCCCGTCCCTTGATGTAGTCTGATAACTATTTCTGATTATGATGAACTTTTTATTTTTGCATACTTCCATCTTCATGATAAGGAAAACATGTGCAAGCCTATCAAACATATGTTCATATTTGGCTGATAAAATCGGGTGCAGAGTCCCTAATTTCCTCCGGTTTCAATCCCGGTAATATTCAATCATCATTTGCCAATCTCTTGGATGCTCGATTCCATGAGTTAAGTTGCATCATAAAGAATTAGCCTTAAGCTAAGTAAGTTTCATTAACGCTGCGCCTTGTATACGCGAAGGCAATGTTTAATAACAACAAAATTGTTTGCTTACGCCGCGACCCTACTGCAGCAGGGGCATGGCATCACCTTATGGAGCAGTCCATTGTTTTTAATTGAGAAGCTTTAGAAATGCTTTCAAAAAACTTCGTGCATTTCTCTCAGAGATGCGCGAAAGTGATCTAAACCCGCGTTGTTAAAAAGTCTTTTAAACCCGAGTTAAGAGGTCAGTCGTGAGGAGGCCAGTTAGTGACCGCACGGATAGCAGGCGTGCGCGTGTCGGTCAGTCGTATTAAGTTAGTTAGTGTTCGCGCGTAGTAGGCGCGCGCGTGTCAGTGAGTCGATATAAGTCAGTGCGGAAAATTCGACCGTATGTATGTATGAAGGTGTATCGCAAAACTAATAAAGGTAGTGAAACTTAGTGCCTTTTCTGTGCGATATTTGTGCGAAAGAAAACGAAATAGCTTACGTTGGACCGAGTCGGTAAGGCAAGTCTGTAAGGAAAATCCACTCTGCTCCCGTCATACAAAACCAGTGGCCACCGGCGGCTACATTCTGGTGACAGCGGATTTAAAGCCGCAAAAGTGAAAGGCTAGGAAACGCCAAAAACGATTGGAGTAGGCAGTGAGTGAAAGTTGTGGATTTGGACATATCTTAGAAAGTTTGCTTGTTGGTGGTAACCAGTTTTAATGCCTGAAATAAGTCCCGTCGCGAGGAAACCTTAACCATAAGTGTAGTCACCTCGACTAGATTCGTGAAAAGCAGAAATTCGGCGATTTCTGATTGTGTTAATATTGAATGTGAAGAAAAAAATTCTCCACCTGTCTGCGGAATTTTATAGTGAAAAATTAACAAACCACGAAAAATGCGATAGTTTAAATGTGGAAAAAGGCAAACACTCAGCATATCTGATCGATTCAGTGCAAGTTTCTTTGTTCACAAAACTTCGACGGAGTGCGTCAACGATCTCTACAAATACATATGCGCTTGCTACGAGTTTGAAAACTGAGTTTGCAGAACGCATTTATGTCTGGAGTCCAAAACCAATTACAAAAGTGAATAACACAAAAAAATAACAGACGAAAAAGGATGCAGTTCAGGTAAGTGAACCGTTTCCACTTTATTTGCAACATTTTACTCGGCATTTTAGTTATTCACTCCCTTAGAGTCCTTTGATCTGTCATGTTCATATTAATGACTCAAAAAGTTTAGTTCAGCAAAAAAAAATTTATTGCCTGAAGAAAAGTTACAAACTAATACTTTTCATATTTCTCATCTTGATTGAGCGCTGACATTTGATGTTTCTCATCTTGTTGAGCGCTGAGATCTGTCCTCTAATTCGAACCATCGAATTTTAAACAGCTATCACTTTTTAGCACAGCCGGCAAGTTTGTTAGTAACCTCATGGACTTTAATCAATAAGTTCTCTTAAGGAAAAACTTTGATTTTTGGAGATGAAGATGAAAAATGCGATCTCTCGCAATATATTTCGCTTTCAGCCCATGTGGTAACCATAATATACGGGGTTTAAAGTAATTATTCAAGCAAATAATCACTAATTTTCAGATTGATGACAAATTAACACTAAATCGATGACAAATTCTTTTTATACTAACACTAAACAGACCGATAGAAATGGCGAATCCAAGCTATCAGGTCAGTTTGTTTTATTAATACCAACCATCCTTAAGGATATAAGGATCACTGATTAAAGATCCACTGAAAGCGCTACCAGGGTATCATGACCCGGAGCAGCACATTGTAGGTGACACGCGAAAGTGGCTGTCCAATTTAATTTATCCATTGCGTCGACGAAAACCGTCGCAAGCAATGCAGTTGTTTTCTAAACAAACGAAACCACGGTCAGACGTTGGATGCCGCGTATATGATGCACACAGCACCATAAGTACTGGTGTTTTCCTTTAACGAGTTAATTAATAAACAAAAACGTACGAGCTACGTCTTTGATCGAGACCTGGGAAGTAGGTCAAGTTCATGCTATAACAGCAGCGTTCTGTTTCACGAAAGTAACGTTTTTGTTACGTATGCCTTTGATGTCGCCCGTACATTGGGGGTCACAGAGCAAGCAATCAAGAAACAACAAAAATAAACATTTCTTCCACCCATATATATGAAATTGAGAAATCCAAGAGAAGAGATATACATGCAAAATGAATTTTAGAAATGCTACACCTATCAAGTAGATATGACAGATAGGGTAATCCAATTAAGAAATCGCGTGGTGAAGAAAACTGAAAAGTCTAAGAAAATTAAACCAATCGACAAGGCAAAAATAAGGTCTACGTCGTTATCAAACCAAAAAGGCGATAGAGTAATCAAGACTACTAGTCATTTAATCAAAAAACCAAAAGAATTAACGAGAAACCGACTTTCCGAACAAGAGAATAAACGCTCCATTTCATTAACAAACAAAAGTAGCTGTCCAACGTTTCATTCAATATGAAAACCGTCTCACCCGGTTGCCATAAAAAGAATCAAAAAAATTAAAAACAAACCCATGAACCCATGAATTCTTCGCTCCGCTATGCAGCACAGCTGTTTGAATAAACAACGGCAGAACTAACTACGTAGCGCAAAACAGTTGGAAGAACGAATTAAAGGTCAGGTTCGAGCAAATGCAAGCGTCGAAAATTGAAGGTCAGGTTTTAATAACTTGACCGCGAAAATAATAACGTAAAACCATGTAAACCATTGGAATACGGTGTTTACCTGTGGGCAAAAACACTGTTATATGCTGACTATATTATGTCACCCGTTGCTTTGCGCAAAGTGGCTTATTACTTTATGAATCACGTGCAGTTATGATGTAGTTTATTTAGCCAGCCTTGACCATAGTCAAGCTTACTTTAGAACATCAGGGTGGCTTAATTATGATTAGCAAAATATTTGTTATAAGGTTTTGTTAGAAAACACTTCATAGGAAATTTAAAATATAATTGAATCGGCTATAATGCGTTGGAAATATATCGCTGTGAGCAAGATTAGGGTGGTTCGTTTTTCATTGATTGTTAGAAGTCAATAAAGTTTTGATACCACTATAATTTATTATTTGGGGCAATTAAAATTAATAATAAAAGAATACACGATTATTGAAAAATGGATAAATTAATAATATTGAAAAATTTATTAAAAATCGCATGGCAGCAGAGTGTGCTGTGGAACGAAAATATTTCAATAAATATAAAAATATAATAATTAAAGGATTTAATCCAGTTAATATTCCAATTATACTTAGTAATAGCTAGCAACCATATTAAATATTTATTCTATTTTGGAAAAGATGGATTACGAGTTTCCGAAGACGGAAGCAATTCAATGCATTCCAGAATTTGATGGATCTACCGAGGAGCTAGATGCATTCATCTATCATATAGAACACTTTGAAAAGCAAATACCCCAGGGAGTGTCACGAGATGAGTTGATCTACGTGGTACTCTTAAAATTAAGAAAGAATGCAGCAGCCCAAATATTGAAAATTAAAGCCGATACTTGGCCAGCATTAAAAGAAAATTTAATAAAGAAATTTAGTAAACGAGAACGGATAGAAGAGGTAATTTCAAAAACTGAGACCCTTCGACAAAGTCCGAACGAATCGTTTAAAGAATATAGAATACGGGCTGAAATAATAAAAGATCAAATTGATGTTTATAATGAAGGCACTGGCATCAAGGATATGCCAATGATTATTAGCCTTAGATTACATTTTATCGCGGGTCTGCGAAATGAAGAGTTAAAATTATTTGCGCGTGGACACAGGGGGATGCCACTAGTGCAATTACTGGACTACTTAGAGAAAGTAGATATTGAAAACCAGTGTCTGAAAGAGATAGAAAGCAGGCTGGAATTGTTAGAATTATCACGTACACGTACTGTTACGCAACAATGTTGGACACCGAAAAGATATATCGGAAATCCAATTGAATATATAGATGAAGGTAGAGATTATGTGCTACCTGAAAGAAATTATCGGCCAGAAATAGGCGAAAGTAATTTCAAATATTCACCGCAGAATTATGCGGAAACTTACTGGTCAGATTTTGATCAAAATACAAAAACTAAAATTTTTAAACAGAATCAGAAGCCCCGAAGGCAAGATTATGATTCTAACATAGGTAACTACCAAGACCAAAATAGCCAATTGGGCGTAAATTGCTTCACGAATGAAAGAAGCATAAATACAAATTTACGGAATTATTACGCAACCAGACAGGGTGCAAATACTAACAGGCAGTTGCCTGCCGAAAGATACAATGGCCACGAAAGGCCCAAGACAAGGCCAGATAACGGCAATAATAAATTGGGAAGAGATACTTCTCAATATGAAAAATTGAATATAGAATGTACTAGGAACAATCAGTTACTAGGAAATATCGCCTCAGTTGCAAGGCCAGATACTAAAGTTAAGTATATGCTTGATACAGGAGCATTCCTTAATGTAATAAGATGGGACACGCTCTCGAAAATTGGAGCCAGACTCATCAATTATAGAGATAAAGTAAATATTACCGGTTTTAATCTGACACAGACAGAAACCATTGGGTCAGTAGAGACCAATTTCATAATTGGGAATTCCGATTATAAAATTAAGTTTTATGTGGTAAAAGACCTATGTGTTCCAGGGATTATTGGAGCAGAATTTTTAAAAGAACACACAGTTTTTATCTCCCAGCATTTGGACTACATCGCACTCAGTAAATCGAATGAGTTCGACAAAAAGTCAAATGGAGATAAGATACAAAATACTGATAATTTTACGTTAAGAGGGGAAAATATTCCGAACAACGCGGATGAAAAGAATCCAACTAAATACGTCGAAGAAAAACGTAATAAGAACCCCGAAGGAAGAGACGCGATTAATAATAGAAACCAAAATAAAATGGTAAGAGATAATGAAATGCCCTCAAATATGTCGCGCAGAGGCGAAATTACAGCCGAGAAGGCAAGCCAGACAGAGGCAATTATAAATTATACTGATGCTGGGTCTCAGTACAATATGGAAGAATTAAATAATCAAATTGATACACTTCACAGAAGAAAGTGTATGACTAGTATGGTCCCAGAATACGGATCAGAAAATAGGACAGTTTTTAATGATTATGGTACAAATAAGAATTACTACAAAAAGAATTACATGAACGAATCCAACGACGAGAGCTTCGTGGATTCCTATTATGAAGAACAAATTTCAGAAAACTTGGATGACAACCAGGACTACTGTCTGGTTGAAAATAAAAAGTACGATCAGTTACGGGGTAATGAACGAACTGAAAAATTATTAGAAATTCTTAATTTGAATCATTTAAAAAGATATAATTTCCAAGCCATGGAATCAATAATGGCTGAATATAGTGATGTGTTCTACCAAAAAGGAGACCATCTAACAACTACAGACGCGGCGGTTCATGAAATAGAGACGACGTCAAACGTGCCGATAAATAAAAGGCAATATAGATTTCCCGAAGCAACGAAAAAGCATATAAATGCAGAAATCGAGGAAATGTTGAAGCAGAGCATTATTAAGCCTAGTAAAAGTCCATGGAATGCACCGGTTTTGTGCGTACCTAAAAAGGACGATGAAACGGGAAATAAAAAGTATAGAATCGTGGTCGATTTTAGAGCATTGAATTTAGTAACGAAACCATTCGTATATCCAATTCCGCTGATCGACGAAATACTCGACAACCTCGGAGGATCAAAATATTTTTCAACATTGGACTTGAAATCTGGATTTTACCAAGTCCCGATCAATCCAAAAGATGCGGCTAAAACAGCCTTGTCCACCCCAAAAGGGCATTTTGAATTCACAAGAATGCCTATGGGCCTTAGAAATAGTCCATCAACATTTCAGAAGTTGATGAACACAATATTATATGAAATTGAAAATGTGAAAGCTATCGTTTACCTAGACGATATTATCATTTACGGGTCGACCATTGAGGAACACAATGAAAACCTCATAAAAGTTTTGAAAGCTATGCGCCGACACAATTTGAAAATTGAGGCAGGAAAATGCCAAATCTTAAGAACCGAAATTAAATATCTCGGACATGCAATTGATTCAGAAGGCATTCGGCCGATGGAAGATAATATAAAGGCCATCAAAGAAATGACTGTGCCAAAAACAGTTAAAGGGGTCCGTTCGTTTTTAGGAACGGTTAATTTTTATGGTAAATTCATACCACAAATAGCAGAAAAACGTAAACCATTGAACGATCTGCAAAAGAAAAATGTAAAATTTAGTTGGACTAATGAATGTCAGAAAGCATTCGAAGAATTGAAAGATTTTTTAACATCAGATACTCTGTTGGTAAGACCGAACTACAAAGATACGTTTGTGATCACAACAGATGCAAGCGAGTATGTCATTGGTGCAGTACTCTCTAATGAAAAGTCCACCGATAGACCCATAGCCTATGCGAGCAGAGGTCTAGTCGGTGCAGAAAGAAGGTACCATACGATAGAAAAAGAATTACTTGCAATCGTATGGTCAGTAAACAGGTTTAAACACTTTATATACAACCAAAAATTTATTGTCTATACGGATCATAGACCATTGATCTCGATATGGCATTTAAAAGAGACTTCCCCGACTCTTACTAGACTTCGCCTAAAATTACAAGGGTTAGAAATGGATATTCGCTACAAACAAGGCAAAGACAATGTTGTAGCCGATTTTTTATCAAGACTTCATCCGGAAACCGATAAGGATGAAATTACTCACACTGTCGCTGTAGTTACTCGACAGCAAAAGCGGCAACAGCAGCAAGAAGATAAAGAACTTACGAGACGGGCAGACGCAGAGAACAAAACCCCAACACAAATTACGGATCAAACGGGAAGATTTGGTCTTTTCAAGAATAAACAGATATCCGAGTGAAATCCGCACATGGATGGTTTAGAGAATATCGATTTCAAATGGGACGAGAAGAGTGATGTTGAAAGATTGATCTCACATCAAGACTTCCAGAATGATCTAGCCCAAGGACGTATTGATTTTAAATTATTAAAATTTTCGAAGAGCAAGATCGAAGAAGGCCAAACAGACGCCACATTCGTGATTGTCAACAGTAAATCAGCCTATAAAGAGCTAAGCGAATTGGTCGACCTACCTCATGGGTTGAAAGATTATTTGAACGGTAAAGTATTTGCGATACCCAACCGAAAAATATGGGGAATGATATTAAACTGGTCGAGCCGATCAAGAGCCGACACAAGAGTATTTTTTGAAGGGTTAGTTGACGCGTTTGCGAACTGTCCCGAACATATGAAAGGAGATAAGAACATTCAAATTATCTCTTACAGAAATATAAAAACTACACTGGAAACAAATATTTTAAGATTCATTAAGATTCATCGGATCATAGACCATTGATCTCGATATGGCATTTAAAAGAGACTTCCCCGACTCTTACTAGACTTCGCCTAAAATTACAAGGGTTAGAAATGGATATTCGCTACAAACAAGGCAAGGACAATGTTGTAGCCGATTTTTTATCAAGACTTCATCCGGAAACCGATAAGGATGAAATTACTCACACTGTCGCTGTAGTTACTCGACAGCAAAAGCGGCAACAGCAGCAAGAAGATAAAGAACTTACGAGACGGGCAGACGCAGAGAACAAAACCCCAACACAAATTACGGATCAAACGGGAAGATTTGGTCTTTTCAAGAATAAACAGATATCCGAGTGAAATCCGCACATGGATGGTTTAGAGAATATCGATTTCAAATGGGACGAGAAGAGTGATGTTGAAAGATTGATCTCACATCAAGACTTCCAGAATGATCTAGCCCAAGGACGTATTGATTTTAAATTATTAAAATTTTCGAAGAGCAAGATCGAAGAAGGCCAAACAGACGCCACATTCGTGATTGTCAACAGTAAATCAGCCTATAAAGAGCTAAGCGAATTGGTCGACCTACCTCATGGGTTGAAAGATTATTTGAACGGTAAAGTATTTGCGATACCCAACCGAAAAATATGGGGAATGATATTAAACTGGTCGAGCCGATCAAGAGCCGACACAAGAGTATTTTTTGAAGGGTTAGTTGACGCGTTTGCGAACTGTCCCGAACATATGAAAGGAGATAAGAACATTCAAATTATCTCTTACAGAAATATACAAACTACACTGGAAACAAATATTTTAAGATTCATTGCAGGAAAATTCAATAAGGTGTTCACTCTATATGCACCAGAGAAAGATCGAATGCACGTACCAGTAGAAGAGAGAGAAACTGTTCTTAAAGAGTTTCATGACTCTCCGCTGGCCGGACATGTCGGAAATAAAAGAATGTTAAAACGTATAAGCCCACTATTCGAGTGGAAAAACATGCGTAGAGACGTAGAAAACTACGTCAAACAATGTGACTCGTGCCAAAAGAATAAAATTGGTAGGTCCAGCAAGATTCCGATGAAAATTACAACTACTTCCATTGCACCTTTCGAAAAATTGTACATGGATATTGTAGTATTACCCGAATCAGATTGGGGAAATAAATACGGTCTAGTCATGCAAGACGACCTAGCTAGATTTTTAACAGTAGCACCGATGGAGAACCAGGAAAGTTCGACGGTTGCCCAAACTTTTGTAGAAAACTACATCTGTAAATTTGGAACTCCCTTGGAGTTAGTTACAGACAATGGAACAAATTTTGTAAGTTCCTTAATGAAAAATGTATGTAAGATTTTAAAAATAAAGAAAATCACCACAAGTACCTACCACCCACAAGCTAATTTGGTGGAAAGGTCCAATAGAGAATTAAAAATCTATCAAAGGCAGTACGTTGGAAAGGATCCGAGAACTTGGGATCAACACTTGCCTTTCTTTACGTTTGAATATAATACAACGTTAAATTCATCGACTGGTTACACACCATTCGAATTACTATATGGTCAACGCGCAAACATCCCGAACTCAGTATACAAATGTCAAGTCAAGTCAAGTGATGGCGTATATTATGAAGATTATTTGAATGAGATGCGGTCTACATTCAAGCGCATGCATACTCAAGCACCCGAAAATTTGATTTTATCGAAACAAAAAAGAAAAGAAATATACGATAAAAACACAAACGTATGGCAACCCATGTGGGGCGAATTGGTGTTAGTTAAAGCCAACCCTATAGGTGTAGGACAGAAATTGCAAAATCTATGGAGAGGACCATACGAAGTGGTCGAACTGCCAAGTGAACAAACAGCCGTAATTAAAAACGGAAATAGACTCGAGAAAGTACATGTCAACCGATTAAAAGGTATATGGACTGAGCTCTAATAAAAAAATGTACATAGTTGTAAATACATATGTACATATTCACCTTATTAAACTATTCTACATATAAACACAAGTAGCTATTAAATCAATATGTATATACTAGTCAGCATTGTGTATACTGAAATAGGAACAAAGAATAAATATGTGTACGAACAACACAACGAAGAACAAATAAATAACGGAATGCAAACTGAAGGGCAAAGTATAATACGAGGACATAATGTTTAATTTAAAAAAAGGGTTTATGTCAGAAAAAAAATCAAAAGTTTAAAATAAAATAAGCAGTGTCTGTCAATAAAAAGCAAAATGGTAAAAAATATAAAGCCAGAAAGTGGGAAATTTTTTTTTTATTAACGAGTCAAGTAGACTGTCGTATAAAATATGGGATATAATAAATACATGGAAAAAGGGCAATCAGAATGAAGGTTGCAAAACACTGATAACAAAACCGAATACAAGAGATGGTCAGAGTCCGAGAAACCTGAGCCGAATACAATGTTAAAAAAAGGTAAATATAAGAAGGCCTGAGTCATCGAACCAGAGCCGAAATAAAAGTGAAGAGTCAAGAGCCAGAGTCAAAGGATCTGAGCCGATCACAATGTTATAGAAAGAAACATATAAGAAGGCCTGAGTCAGTGAACCAGAGCCAAAATAAAAGTAGAGCCAAAAGCCAGAGTCCAAGGACCAGAGCTAGAGCCAAAATTATAGGGGGATCTCACGTATTTTCTAAATCGCATCGTGTAAGCTATACTACGATTTGAAACTCCGGAGTAAACAATGCCGAAGTATCGAGATGGGAACACAAGAATGAATGAGCAAGGGGAAGTCTGACCCCTGGAGTGAAAAGGGTGAGTGATACACAAGGAAACAGACGCCAGGATGTATGATAAATGAATGAAGTACGAACGAGTGTTTAAAATTTCAGATAGGACGAAGAGGTTGACAAACGAGGACAAACCAAGTAAGGGCGAAAAGGGTGAAGAACAGGAATACGAGACAAAGACGAAGGGAATAATCATTAGGAGATCTTAGCGGTGAAAACAAGGGAAAAAGTTTCATAATTAAAGAAAAGTGTTAATGGACACTACAATATATAGGTGATGAAAGCGTCACGAAAAACGTGAAAGTGGGAGTAGAAGACATTATCGAACAATTTATAAAGAGCCGTGTAGCGAACACGCTCAGAAGATTACATTTTACCAAAGAGACGCGACATGAATCCGTACAAGTACTGGTTAAAATATAAACATAAAAAAATGCAGTTAAACAAATGGCGAGAAAACGCCCAGATGGGAAATATTTTATGAAAAGGAGAAACAGAAGTCTTGACAAAAACAAGAAAGTTATCAACAAGTTGCAGTAGAGACAGACACTGCAGAAGAATTTCATTTTAAATTTCACAAGAGTTGCAAATCTGCCAAAGTGCGTTATTTTTTTCTATCTTTCTAAATATTATTAGGAGAATTTTGAGTTGGTTTCACAAGTTGCGCATCAGTCCACCTTGGCAATTGTAATTTTCAGGTACTCCCTAGGATGGATGTAGTTGATTATGGTAAGTAAGATTTCAGAGTACTTTTCTTTCATAACCGCATGGTTACAAATACCATCTATCTTTTCGGGAATTTAAGTCTTTATTTACAGGTACCCTCCTGGGTCAACCTCAATTGGATAGGGGGAGATGTCGAAGCAACATACACAATAGCCACAATAGACAGGAAGGAAGACAATCAAGTATTCCCACAAAAAAAATACTTACCTCGCTTCGACAAATGTTGTCGGAACACCCTTTTTGAAAAAAATTTAAAGAAAAAAAATGTTATTATGAAAAAAATTTTATTATGAAAAAAAAATTAAACACAATTAAAAAAAAAAGAGTCAACTCGAGGAGCACACAAAAAAATATATTATCCATCTCGAGCCTAAAACAATATTACAAAAAAAAATACTAAAAACCGAGCACAACAGGCAAAAGAACTCGAAATTATTAAAACGAGCAAAGTAGCAAAAGATCTCGAACAAAAAAAAACACATCTGGGGAAAAAGAAGGAATTGGGGGAAACATACTAACCACTAACACTCTTTTTTTGCAAAGAATAACCGACAAAAAAAATTAGAAGATTAGGAAGAGTGCCAATCGAGTCGGTTCTCATTTTAAAATAAACTATAAACAAAAGTAATTTCACATATGACAAATTTTAAAGATTAAAGCAAATGATTGAAAACACAGGTTGAGAATGAAGATAACACAAAAAAAAATTAGTTTGTTTATATTTTTAATACAATAATAATCTATAGCAGTCAAATTATCAAAACCGTACAACAAAGAAGCAAATAACATATAATGAAAAAAAAATTATTAAACATAGGAGATTTTGCATGAAGTGGAAGCAGAAGTCCAGAGTAGTGTGTGCCCCATGGAGATGGTAGTAACGAGCACTACCCAACGCGTTCGACAAGGATGGATTTGGAAAGGACGGTTGCAGGTGATGACGGGAAGAAGATGGAGGGGATCTCGGAGGTGGAAGAATGGTCAAAATACGAAACAAGCAGGACAGCCCATTATTAACGAGAAATTCAATGAAGCTGAGAGTGGAGTATTGGCGACGAAGGCTAAACCTGGATCAGCCTAAACCAAAGATTAAAGCCACAGTCGGAACAGTCAAACCCGGTCTGTGTGAGTGAAAATAGCGCCTCAGTAGCCCACAACCAATATGGCCTGAAGGTAGCAAGCAAGCAGACAAATCTCCCGGATAAGCCAAACGTTGAGGGAGAAACCAATGTAGACAAATACGTAAAGGACGTCGATATCAATGTAATCGATCGAGGGGTGGTACAACAAATAAATTCTAACCAGAATCGAGGAGCGAGGAATCGATAACAAAAAATTAACAACGTGAACGGAGAAGACAGAATCGAAACAATATGTATGAGCAAGCAACCATGGCCCAAGAAGACAACAATCTGCGGACAAAGAAGGATGTCACTTCTCAACCAATTGGAAATATCCTGCCACACGAGGGGCCCGAAATCTGAATTCCGAGAACCACTACGCAACCGAGTCGAGGAGCCGAGAGTGGATGTAACGTTTGGAAGCAGGAAGATGTGCACACTGGGACCACCGTAAAGTTAGGATGTTAAGAAAATGTCATATAATGATAGAAAATTGTAAATATTTGGTTTTGACAAAAGTAACAACAAATATGATTTTTGTAATGGCTGATGCCATCTGCTCTTTACTAGCATAGGCCATTTGAATTTCGGTTGAGAGCAACGCAAGACAATCGTTCGTCCCTTTGCCTTTGCGAAAGCCAAATTGTGTATCTGACAGTAAGCCATTTGCTTCGACCCAATTGTCTAGGCGGGATAGGATCATTTTTTCGAACAACGGATACAAGATAGCATTGCGATCGGTCGATACGAATTGTGGTCGGAGGTTGGTTTTCCTGGTTTTTGGATGGCGAAAACCTTCACTTGCCTCCAACCGTGTGGGACAATGTTAGCCTCAAGAAACTTATTAAACAAGTTCAGCAAGCGTCTCTTGGCAGAGTCTGGCAAGTTGAATTTGATTCTGTCTGGCCCTGGAGCTTTTTTGTTACACGACAAGAGAGCAAGTGAAAACTCCACCATCGAAAAAGGTGTTTCGTTCGCGTTATCGTGACGGGACGCGGCGCGGTAGATCTTCTGTACCGGGGCGGAATCCGGACAAACCTTCTTGGCGAAATCGAATATCCAACGGTTTGAATATTCCACGCTCTCATTAGTACTGCTTCGGTTTCGCATACGTCGGGCTGTTCCCCAAAGAGTGCTCATCGATGTTTCTCTCGTTAATCCTTCGACGAACCGGCGCCAATAACCGCGTTTCTTGGCTTTCATCAAACTCTTCATTCGCTTGTCTAACGTCGCGTACTGTCGAAAACTTGCGGGTAACCCGTCGTTCCGGAAGGTCTTAAACGCGGCGGCCTTCTCTGCGTACACGTCTGAGCACTCTTTATCCCACCAGGGATTGGGAAAACGTTTTTGTATGTTCGCGCCGGGTACTGGCTTAGTCTGAGCTTGATTCGCGCTGTCGAGAATCAAGCCAGCCAAAAAGCTGTACTCTTCCTCAGGAAGTTCTTGAGTTGAGTGGGGATTGGCTTTCTGGGGAATGGTATACAACCTTTAGAACTATGTTGCTTTCCAAATATTTGATTGGTTATCTTTACAGCTTGTCTTTGTTCGCTGATCATGTTAATGATTATAAATCAATAAAATTACATATGCATGAGAATTAGGCATATGTAATTTTATTTGAAATCATTATCAATCAATCAAAGGTCCAGAGAACAGTTTCGGCTAAAAAGAAAGCGAAATCAAAGAATGTCGTAATTTAATTTAAAATTAATAATATTCCAAGCTTATGCTACGAAAAATTTAAATTTTAATCCATTTCATTGTATTCATTGTATTTGAATCAAAGAAATTCTAAAATTATTTCGATTGATTTGCTCTTGTTCAAAAGAAAGCTAAATCAAATAGAAATTTTTAATACTAAGTGCAATACACCAAATTCTTTTTTTGCACGGGGGATACGTTCCGTGCAAAAAAACGGTGTTGTTTCGAGAAGCCGTGTAAAAAAATCCGTGATAATTCGAGAAACCGTTCAAAAAAAATCCGTGTTATTTTGAGAAACCGTGTAAAAAAATCCGAGCTATTTTGAGAAACCGTGTAAAAAAATCTGATTTTTGCCTTTCTCATATAAAGAAAGGCTATGCAATCACTGTAAAAATCGACTTTTTAACGGAGGCCCGGAGGGCCGAGTGTCATACACCATTCGATTCAGATCGCGAGATCGGCAAATGTCTGTGTGTGTGTGTGTGTATGTATGTGTGTGTATATGTGTGTGTGTGTCATTTAAACTCACACAATTTTCTCAGAGATGGCTGAACCGATTTTCGCAAGCTTAGATTTATATGAAAGGTATAACGCTCCCATAAGCTGCTATTGAATTTTTAGTTGATCCGACTTCCGGTTCCGGAGTTACGGGTTGAAGAGTGCGGCCACACAGCAAATTCTCATATAAACTGGTACCACCATGATGTTCAAATGATGTAAAACATATTAAAATTGATGTAACATTACTCTAGTTTGCGGGTCTGGATCACTAATGATCAATCAAAGCAGCTTTGACCACATTGGCCACCTATGACAGTTCATGACGCCTCCGGGGAACCCGCCAAGTTCCTAAGCTAATATCACACCCATTCCCCAACGAATTCTCTACCGTTTTTTACAAACTTGATTTCAAATGAAAGATACAGTAATGCCATTGACTGCTGCTGAATTTCATTCTGTTCTGACTCTTGCTTCCGGAGTTACAGGGGTGTTAGTAAGGATACACTGGAATTTCCCATATAAATCGGTACAATCGTAATACCTCAGAGGCTAAAAACGATTGAAATGGTCACCAAATTACTTCTAATCGTAGATCTAGATCACTGATTGCCAATCAAACATTCTTTGAATATATTGTCCACTATCGACGATTCCGGAATTCCGGGCATATTCCACAAATAAAGTCACATCGATTCTTCGGTGATGACTGAACCGATTTTCTCAAACCAAGTCTCAAATGGAAGGCAAAATATGCAGCTGAGTATTGCATCAGAGACCCTCCGCCCTCCCCCCCCCCCCGCTTTGCCCTTACATCTCCCTCCTTCATCACTACCGTCCCCTTGGACCACCCTCACGCCCGCATTTCCTTCATCCTCCCCGTATACCAAAATAAGACGAACGATTTCTGACGCATCCTCCACTCCCACTCTACTAACCCCCCATTCCCTCTACTTTTAAACCCATTCCACCAACATTTCAAAATATAATCACATGAAGATAACATTGAACTCATGCCGATTAAGCTAATTAAATACTATTCTATATGTATGTTTAATAACAACAAAATTGTTTGCTTACGCCGCGACCCTACTGCAGCAGGGGCATGGCATCACCTTATGGAGCAGTCCATTGTTTTTAATTGAATCGGCAAGCGACCGACAGTTCTAGAGAGAGCTTTAGAAATGCTTTCAAAAAACTTCGTGCATTTCTCTCAGAGATGCGCGAAAGTGATCTAAACCCGCGTTGTTAAAAAGTCTTTTAAACCCGAGTTAAGAGGTCAGTCGTGAGGAGGCCAGTTAGTGACCGCACTGCTATCCAGGCGTGCGCGTGTCGGTCAGTCGTATTAAGTTAGTTAGTGTTCGCGCGTAGTAGGCGCGCGCGTGTCAGTGAGTCGATATAAGTCAGTGCGGAAAATTCGACCGTATGTATGTATGAAGGCCTTTTCTGTGCGATATTTGTGCGAAAGAAAACGAAATAGCTTACGTTGGACCGAGTCCGGTAAGGCAAGTCTGTAAGGAAAATCCACCCTGCTCCCGTCATACAAAACCAGTGGCCACCGGCGGCTACACGGGGTTTCAATGTATTATAATAGATATTCAGCATTCGAAGAAGTTTCTTGTGAACGAGTGTAGATCGACTTTGTTTCTACTTACTTGAAGTCAGCGGCGTAGCCAGAAATTCGGTTTGGTGGGGGTTTGGTGAAAATCGATCATACTGTCTAACCGGCACAATTCCGAAACCGTAATTTTTGAAGTTTTAAAATTATGCAGAATTATTTTTTCAGAAAATAGTAGCAGAGTTCGTGTCTTTAGCGAATTTGTTAAAACTTTATTGTAGTCATGAATATTAACCTGAGAAAATTCACCATAAATACTTCTTGGACGATATACCGTCAAAATGATTTTATCAAATGATGCGCTGTTTAACGTTTGTAAAACTCATCGAAGATACTAAACCTCAGAAATTGGCGGTTTCAAAATGATGCTATCTTGACCTTAAATTACTGTTTTTAAACATTTGACCTTTACATATAATTGGTCATGCAACAAAAATCAAATGCTCATCAAAATCGATCAGAACCTGCTAGAGTCGAATGGAAATCGTCATTTTTTCATAAATTTCTCTCTACATTCGGAAAGTGTTATCCTCGTTATTAACCATATTACGTTTTCGTCTCAACTCGACGCATTCCCAAAATAAAAAACTGTTTTAATCCACCTAGTGGTGCAATTGTGCTTGTCTCATTTGTCCAGACTACGATTCCATGGCTGGTTATGTTCAATACAATGGTGGAAATGAATATTACATGTTCAGTACGATTTGCACATACATACACTGGATCGACAGCCACGATCTTGAGATACTATGTGATACTGAAACATCGCTTGAAACCAGCGGCAGATCATGGAGAAAGATCCGGGAGGTCCAGGTCCTGCCGAAATTTTTCAACTTGTTAAGAAATTTTAAACTAGTTTTCATTTTAAAGTAGCAACTCCTCACTGCATACCCC
The DNA here is from genome assembly GCF_030247195.1 of Topomyia yanbarensis. NCBI lineage: Eukaryota > Metazoa > Arthropoda > Insecta > Diptera > Culicidae > Topomyia > Topomyia yanbarensis. The sequence continues at coordinate 237,608,181 of NC_080671.1, read as the reverse complement.
CCTCGGGACAGTATAATTGAAGATTTTTAGAGTGATTGCATAACCTTTCTATATGAGAAATGCAAAAATGTACCAAAGTCCAAAAAAGTCAATTTTTGTGAAACATCTCAATGTTTCATGCATTTTAAAGTCATTTGGCATCAAAAATACAAATTTAATTTTGAAAAATTTTCATTTCAGATTACATGAGAAATTTGCTGTGTGATTGCACTCTTCAACTCGTAACTCCGGAACCGAAAGTCCAATCAATAAAAAATTCAATAGCAGCCGATGGGAAGGTTGTACCTTTCATTTGAGACTAACTTTGTGCAAATCGGTCCAGCCATCTCTGAGAAACAGAGGTCACATTTTTTTCCACATACACACATACACACACAGACATTTTCCGATCTCGACGAACTCAGTCGATTGGCATATGACACTCGGCCCTCCGGATCGAGATTAGATTGACGAATTTTAGAGTGAATGAGAAAGGCAAAAACATTTTTAGCAAATGTTGAAAGTGGTGGAAGTTTTTGGTGAGCAGTTCTATGTTTCATAGACATTAAATCAATTTTTACTTCGCTTCCTATTAAATAAAGACCCTTATTACAGTACATCTCTACAAAAACGAGCTCAATTTGAAAATTAATCTGAGGATTATGATTGATTACAGAACTCTGGAATTTTCTATTGGAATGTTTTCAGGCAGAAATTTGATATTGATGCTATTAGACAACTGTGAAATTAAGACCAATAGATCAGTTACATATCAGGAGGACCCCATTCCGACAATTTATCAAAAGTTCTCATGATGTTTACAACAACAGGTTATCAAACTACGGATCAGATAATTGTTATCGTAATATTGAATTAAATCAGTCTGCATCAATAAATTTTCAACTTCAATTCAATATTTTTTTGGGTGTGGTGGGAGGGGGGGGCGAGGGTTGTTGTATGGTGTTAAACCCCAAATCTCTTGGCTACGCCGTTGCTTGGAGTTATTTATTTCGCTTCTCATTTTCCGATATGTTTCAGATCGATCCGATGGTTATAAGTTAGAAAAATTGCAGTCAGAAGGTTCGCACAAATGAACATTTTTGCACTGATAAGTTATCAAGTTCCTTCCAGACAACTTGGAAGTGTTCGGTGATTATTTCTAGCGGTTGTAGATAGAAAAAATGAAATACAAAATTCGTTTTTTCGAAATATTGTTTGGCTTATTTTAATGGATTACTACTATATTGAACAATGAATAGGCGACAAAGAGTAATCCACAAACAACAAGCCATAACTTTTAAAGTATTCAAAATAGATAATAGAAATCTTCAGTAAAGTTATTCGCAAAAGTAACAGCTACAAATTTGCTGAAGGCATCATTTCGATATAATCACTTCCAAGAAAATTTGTGAAAATATCTCACTCATAGGGGGATTAATCAGCAAAAGCACAATACCAAAAGAAAGGGCATATTGCCATTATATTCTCCGAAGATACTATTGACCTAATATAAGCCGTTTTGGCGTTAATAATAGATTACACGTTTTTGGTCATATTTCTGGCAATGGGAAATGATAAAAATCTTTTGTCCGCATTTAATGTTTAATATCTCTTTTGATAATATTTCGATTTCAACAATCTATTACTTGTTCGAAAGGTATTCGTTAAAGCTATCTAAAAACATATAAATTGTTAATCTATATTGTCAATTTCGGCAGATAATTTAAAAAAACTGCGAAAAACGCCATTTTTACGCATTCAAACAATCATATCTTGGAAACCAAACCTCAGAATCAAAAACAAATTAATAGCGTTCATACTGTTTTTTAGTTCTTTCATTTAAAATTAGTTTGGATAAGATCGGTTCAGCCATTGCTGAGAAACACGAATGAGAATTTGTCCGTCACACACACACACACACACACACACACACACATTGTCCCAAATCGTCGAGCTGAGTCGATTGGTATATAAGACTCGGCCCTCCGGGCCTCGGAAAAAATCTTGAAAGTTTGAGCGAATTCTATACATTTCTTTTATAAGAAATGTAAAAAGGCCCTTGTCAGGGCCACCAAAATCATTTCAAAGAATAAGTTTGCATTTTCTGTTTCATGGACTGTTTCTCCCTGGAGAGCAATTTGGGTTAAACCATAAATTATGATTTATTTCAGTACGCAAATTGCCAATAGGATCAGAAACAAACTGGAGTGAAGTGGAAAACATTTTTACTAGGCGCTACTAGGTTTCAATTCTCAAACATTTTACCAAGGCGCCGTATTACATTACTCTTTTTCATTTCTTATAAAAGAAATGTATAGAATTCGCTCAAACTTTCAAGATTTTTTCCGAGGCCCGGAGGGCTTAGTCTTATATACCAATCGACTCAGCTCGACGATTTGGGACAATGTCTGTTTGTGTGTGTGTGTATGTAACGGACAAATTCTCATTCGTGTTTCTCAGCAATGGCTGAACCGATCTTATCCAAACCAATTTTAAATGAATGAACTAAAAAACAGTAAGAACACTATTAATTTGTTTTTGATTCTGATGTTTAGTTTTCAAGATATGAATTTTTGAATGTGCAAAAATGGCGTTTTTTCCAGTTTTTGCCTTTCTCATATAGAAAGGTTATGCAATCACTCTGAAAAACGTCAACCTAATCCCGGCCCGGAGGGCCGAGTGTCATATCCCATTCGACTCAGTTCGTCGAGATCGGAAAAAGTCTGTATGTGTGTGTGTATGTGTGTATGTATGTGTGTGTATGTGTGTGTATGTGTGTGTGTGTATGTATGTGCGTATGTGTCAAATAATGTCACTCATTTTTCTCAGAGATAGCTGGACCGATTTGCCCAAACTTAGTCTCAAATGAAAGGTGCAACCTTCCCATCGGCTGCTATTGAATTTTGGATCGATCGGAATTCTGGTTCCGGAATTACGGGTTTCAGAGCCACACAGAAATTTCTCATAAAAACTATAGGAAAAATTAAAAATAGAATTTTTATTTTTGATGCTAAATGTGTTCAAGGTGCATAAAACGTCGAGATTTGATGCAAACACGAAAAAAAATTGACGAAGATTCACTTTTTTGGATTTTGAACATTTTTGCCTTTCTCATATAGAAAGGTTATGCAATCACTCTGAAAAACGTCAACCTAATCCCGGCCCGGAGGGCCGAGTGTCATATCCCATTCGACTCAGTTCGTCGAGATCGGAAAAAGTCTGTATGTGTGTGTGTATGTGTGTATGTATGTGTGTGTATGTGTGTGTATGTGTGTGTGTGTATGTATGTGCGTATGTGTCAAATAATGTCACTCATTTTTCTCAGAGATGGCTGGACCGATTTGCCCAAACTTAGTCTCAAATGAAAGGTGCAACCTTCCCATCGGCTGCTAAATAGGCGACAAAGAGTAATCCACAAACAACAAGCCATAACTTTTAAAGTATTCAAAATAGATAATAGAAATCTTCAGTAAAGTTATTCGCAAAAGTAACAGCTACAAATTTGCTGAAGGCATCATTTCGATATAATCACTTCCAAGAAAATTTGTGAAAATATCTCACTCATAGGGGGATTAATCAGCAAAAGCACAATACCAAAAGAAAGGGCATATTGCCATTATATTCTCCGAAGATACTATTGACCTAATATAAGCCGTTTTGGCGTTAATAATAGATTACACGTTTTTGGTCATATTTCTGGCAATGGGAAATGATAAAAATCTTTTGTCCGCATTTAATGTTTAATATCTCTTTTGATAATATTTCGATTTCAACAATCTATTACTTGTTCGAAAGGTATTCGTTAAAGCTATCTAAAAACATATAAATTGTTAATCTATATTGTCAATTTCGGCAGATAATTTAAAAAAAACTGCGAAAAACGCCATTTTTACGCATTCAAACAATCATATCTTGGAAACCAAACCTCAGAATCAAAAACAAATTAATAGCGTTCATACTGTTTTTTAGTTCTTTCATTTAAAATTAGTTTGGATAAGATCGGTTCAGCCATTGCTGAGAAACACGAATGAGAATTTGTCCGTCACACACACACACACACACACACACACACACACATTGTCCCAAATCGTCGAGCTGAGTCGATTGGTATATAAGACTCGGCCCTCCGGGCCTCGGAAAAAATCTTGAAAGTTTGAGCGAATTCTATACATTTCTTCCTTAGTCTTATATACCAATCGACTCAGCTCGACGATTTGGGACAATGTCTGTTTGTGTGTGTGTGTATGTAACGGACAAATTCTCATTCGTGTTTCTCAGCAATGGCTGAACCGATCTTATCCAAACCAATTTTAAATGAATGAACTAAAAAACAGTAAGAACACTATTAATTTGTTTTTGATTCTGATGTTTAGTTTTCAAGATATGAATTTTTGAATGTGCAAAAATGGCGTTTTTTCCAGTTTTTGCCTTTCTCATATAGAAAGGTTATGCAATCACTCTGAAAAACGTCAACCTAATCCCGGCCCGGAGGGCCGAGTGTCATATCCCATTCGACTCAGTTCGTCGAGATCGGAAAAAGTCTGTATGTGTGTGTGTGTATGTGTTTTTTTTTTTTTTTTTTTTTTTTTTTTTTTTTTTTACAATGGAGAAGACCTTTATGTCCTAGCCCAGTACACGTGCTAACGGTAGGGTCCAATCTACCACACGGGGTGCACTGGGGGCGTGTCGGACTCGAATGGTGACCAGCCATTAATACCGACTAAACTCCATTGGGCTCCGCCATCATTCCTCCCAGGAACTACCTCTCGGTATTACTTCTGGGGGGATGGCTGTACTGAATGTACTCATTCACTCTCACTCACGCGATCATACATCCTGTATGAGGCTTACTTGGGTGCTCTCTAAATCACACTTTGATTCACTCTCAAACACTCCCACATGAGGCTGACTTTTGTGCTCATCTTTTACGTTCCATGCGAGGCTGACTTGTGTGCTCACCTTACTCATTCCTTGCTAGGCTTACTTTTGTGCTCGCCCTACCCATACATGTGAGGCTGACTTGGGTGCTCACCCTATCACCTGATTCACTCTCAATCGTGCCACTCTATTGTACCTTTGTCACTCCCTCTGGCATCCCATGTGGGACATTTTTCTTAGGCCCCACTTCTGACATACCATGCGAGGCTGACTTTTGTGCTCACCTTTTTCATTCCTTGCTTGCTACCAACCTGTGAGGCTGACTTTTATGCTCACCCTTAACATGCAGTGTGAGACTGACTTGGATGCTCACCCTTTCACTCCTCTGCCACGCCATGAGGCATCGATAGCTTAGTTCCAACATACTACGCTACGACCCTCCCGTCTTGGCATGAGGCAGTCCACTTATACGCCTATACACTCACTCTTCTGTCTTGCTTCGGGGTGGCTGGGTTTACCCCTTACGCGGTTGCCATTCGCTGCGCCAACCTACCTCGGCATGAACAGACCATTCACTCTCTTATTTTGCGCTTGGCCTTTTTCGCTCCAGCTAACCAATCACTAGTTAGCCGTGCCCGCCGTCTGTTGCTCGGTTCGCCAGATTACCTGTAGCCTACTGGCAATCTGGATGGTAGCAGCCGAGACTGCGTTCCACTTCTCCACCGTTTGACACATCCGCTGGATAAGGGTATCCGGGGTTGTGTCCCAGCCACAGACGTCAAGCATTGCTCTTCTTTCGACGTCGAACCGATGACATACGAACAGTATGTGTTCGGCAGTTTCATCTACACCTGGGCAGTCCGGGCAGACTGGGACCTCCGCGTGCCCGAACCTGTGGAGGTACTGACGGAAACAGCCATGGCCTGACAGGAATTGTGTCAGGTGGAAGTGAACTTCCCCATGGGGTCTTCCCACCCAGCTCGATATGCTAGGTATCAGCCGGTGGGTCCACCTACCTTTCGAGGAGTTGTCCCACTCACGCTGCCATCTGGCGACCGAGGTCACCCTGGTGCGCTCGCGGGCTCCCCTATTTCCACGTAGCTCAAAGCACTCCTCATCTTCCCGAATGACCAGCCCGACTGGCATCATGCTCGCTATCACGCAGGATGCATCGTGTGATACCGTGCGGTAGGCAGATATCACTCTGAGGCACATCACGCGGTAGGTGCTCTCCAGTTTCTGTAGGTAACTGGTTACCCTCAGTGCTCTTGACCATGACGGGCCGCCGTACCTGAGGATAGATACGGCAACGCCTGCCAGTAACCTACGTCTACTGGCGCACACCTTTGAGCTGTTGGACATCATTCTCGATAGTGCCGCAACAGCAGTCGACGCTCTCTTGCACGTATAGTCGACATGGCTGCCGAAGGTCAGCTTGTCGTCTATAATGACTCCGAGAGACTTCAGACTTCGCTGTGAAGTGATCGCGACTTCTCCCACATGGATAACTGCATGTTGTGCCGACTTGCGGTTGTTGACGATAACTACCTCCGTCTTATGATGAGCGAGCTCCAGGCCTCTCGCGCTCATCCATTCCTCCACCGTGCTAATCGCGTGTTCTGCGGTTAGTTCTACCTCAGGAATTGACTCCCCGTAGACCTCCAAGGTTACGTCGTCGGCAAAGCCGACGATCTTGACCCCAGGAGGGAACTTCAGTCTCAGAACCCCGTCATACATGAGGTTCCATAGCACCGGGCCTAGGATCGAGCCCTGCGGGACTCCGGCGGTAATCGGAACCCTTTTCTGACCGGCATCGGTCTCGTATAGCAGTACGCGGTTTTGGAAGTAACTTTCCAGGATCCGGTACAGACCCACCGGTAGGCTAAGCCGGTGTAACGAGAGCGCGATGGCATCCCAGCTTGCGCTGTTGAATGCATTCTTCACGTCAAGTGTCACTAACGCACAGTATCGAATACCTCGCCTTTTTCGTTGGATCGCTATCTCGGCAGTATTTATCACTGAGTTGAGAGCGTCCACTGTGGACTTACCCTTCCGAAAGCCAAACTGGTTGCTTGACAGACCGTCCGTACCTTCCGCGTACGGGGTGAGCCTGTTGAGGATGATCCTCTCAAGCAGTTTGCCAGTCGTGTCTATCAGACAGATTGGTCTGTACGCCGATGGGTCGCCTGGCGGCTTCCCGGGCTTCGGCAACAGCACCAGTTTCTGCCTTTTCCATCTATCGGGGAAACGGCACTCGTCAAGGCATCTCTGCATAGCTAGCCTGAACATGTTCGGGTTCGCTATGATCGCTGCCTTGAGAGCGTTGTTCGGGACTCCATCCGGCCCTGGAGCTTTGTTCATTGCTAGGGATTTAGCCACTGCGAGTAGTTCTTCGTTCGTCACTGGAGCCACCATTTCGACCGTGCCCGCACTGTCTCGTAGTGCAGGTGGCCAGGGGCTTGTGGCTCGAGACGGGAAGAGTACTTCGATAATCGTTGCCAACCGGTCCGGAGACCGTTCAGGGGGTGAGGAGCCCCCTTTGGTCTTGGCCATCACAATCCGGTAGGCGTCGCCCCACGGATTCGCGTTGGCACTCTCACACAGGTTGTCGAAACACGCTCTCTTGCTGCTTTTAATAGCCTTGTTAAGGGCTAATTTCGCAGCTCGAAACACTTCACGGCGGTTCTCTCTTGCATCCTCGGTGCGAGCTCTTTGCATCCTACGTCTAGCTCTGAGGCAGGCTGACCGTAGAGCTGCAATCTCGGCACTCCACCAGTATACCGGGCATCTACCGTTTCTTGGCAGTGTTTTTCTCGGCATAGTGGCGTCGCACGCGCGTGATAGAACAGCTACCAGCGCATCCCCGCTTAGACTGTCGGTGTTGGCCTCCAGTCCCAGGGCCGCGGTGAAAGCTTCGCTGTCGAAGTGATTGGACTTCCATCCGCTTACCTGACAGGGATCTCCCGCCCTCGGATGCTGCACACCATAGTTGATCTTAAAGCGGATTGCTAAATGATCACTATGGGTGTAGCCTTCGTCTACCCTCCATTCCATGCCTGGAGCCAGACTCGGGCTGGCAAAGGTCAAATCAATCCACGCCTCCACTCCGTTTCTACGGAATGTACTAGCGGAGCCATCATTAGCTAGCACAGTATCGAGTTTCGCAAACGCTTCCATTAGCGCTTGACCCCTGCTATTTGTACAGCGGCTGCCCCACTCCACTGCCCAAGCGTTGAAGTCTCCCGCTATTACTACCGGTTTCCGGCCCACGAGGTCCGACGAGAGCCTGTCGATCATCTGGTAGAACTGTTCTATTGGCCACCTTGGTGGGGCGTAGCAGCTGCAATAGAACACACCATTGATCTTGGCAATCGCCACACCCTCGGCGGAGGGGTGTATTACCTCTTGAACCGGGAACCTTCCCGTTGTACAGATTGCCACCATTCCAGACCCGTCCGACACCCAATTGCCGTTGCCGGCAGGGATGCTGTACGGGTCTGATAAGAGGGCGACATCTGTCCTCGACTCCGAGACCGACTGCCACAGCAGCTGTTGGGCTGCTGCACAATGGTTAAGATTTAGCTGTGTGACTCTCACGGCTTCTTCTTATTTAACTCGCCGAAGGGACACGAAGGTCCGCCCATAGCATGTTTATGGGCTTGCTTCTTAGAGGTGCAGATAAGGCACTTATATGCCTTAGTGCACCCCCGCTCTTTATGCCCCTCCTCGCCGCATCTACGACATAGCTTACTCCTGTCTAGGCCTTTGCATTCGTAAGCTTTATGGCCGGATTCTAGGCACCGATAGCACCTGTCCACTGAAGGCGGCTGGGGTATACTGATAGGGCATACCGACCAGCCGATCTTCAGCTTCCCTTTCTCGGTTACCTTTTTGGCATCCGCATTGAGTAGCCTGAGGTAGGCTACTTGGGTGCCAGAGGGTCCGTCCCTCAATCGCACAGAGGCCCGCTCGATTGTGACGCCGCATTGCTCCTTGACGGCTGCGGCGACGTCTTCTGCGGTCGCGAACTCGTCCAAGTGTTTGCACTGGAGAGTTGTTTCCGCACCTAGCGACCTGATTTGGGCGCCCTCACCAAGGACCTCTTGGGCCAAGGCCTTGTATATTGCACTTGATTGTGCGCCTCGCTTCAACACCAGGAGCATCTCTCCCGTGTTGGTGCGTCTTACGCTACGCACATCCTGCCCAAGGGCCGAGAGGCTTTCGGCCGCTTTCATCGATTTAAGGACATCGGCGTATTTGTCCTTGTCGGTTTTTAACCACAAGGCTTCGCCTCTGTCCATGGCCTTCCTCGCAGGCCGCGGTACCTCCGGTTTCGGTGCCGGCTTTTTCTTGGTAACCAGCGTCCAGGGGTTTGAGCCCCCCTGCCCCGGTCGTGCCGGGTTGCTGGTACCATCGCTCTCAACAGCGAGGTCACTCTCGCCCTCGCTTACCTCCCCCAGGCGGCGTTTGACCTTGACGGTTGCACGCCGAGTGGTGTCGGTTTTGGCACCCTCTCCTGGCGACTTCCTAGGGCGCTTCGCATTCGATGCCGTCTTGCGATTGCCCTTTCCCTTTCCCTTCGAGGGGAACTCGGTCGCCGCTCCGATCGACGTGGCTGCTCCATAGAAGGTAAAGGCCACTGTCTGTGAGCCTCTATTAACCTTCTCTCTTTCCTCCCTATTGGAGGCCACTGTCTGGGTTTCTCTGTCGGGCCTCTCCCGACATTCCACCCTCTCAACATATGCCTGCTGTTCCTGTCTTGCGACACGAACAGCTTTCCGGAGCTCCAGAAGGCTCAACTTCAACTCCTTGGCTATGTTCTGCTTTGCGCTAGCGAAGTCGATTATAGCATCGAGTTACTTCGCTACTTTGCGCATCGCAGCTATTGGCCCCTCCGATGCATTGGTAGGGGTATTGCCTACCGCTGCTGGGGGGTCACTGGTGCTTTCGAGTACAGCACTCATCGTTCCACTACTCTCCCCACGGGGGGGAGACCTCGCCAAACCACCTCTTGCGAAGGGGTTTGGCACCTCCGTCTGCTTATTTTTATTTTTGTTTTGCTCCATGAAAATTCCCACGAGTAGCGCGAGAAGTATATGTCCGCCACGCCAGAGCTCCGCATTAGCGTGGTAAGGGACGCTTACTGTGGGGGTTGCCCAGGTACCCCACAGGCTCCGTTAACGATCGAGCATCTTTTTCACCCCCTCGATCACTCATCCCTCGGCACGGGTCGCTTCACGCCTTGGAATTGGGGTTATGCCCTACCTTGCTTTACGTGGTGATCTCGGCCCGGATCATCACAACCATCCTCCTTTACCAGGGCTTTGGACCTGTAGCTCTGGATCTCAATAGTTCCATGTACGTATGTTATTACAGACATGCCACTATTGGGATCCGTCATTCGCTAGCGGAGTTGTGTGTGTATGTGTGTGTGTATGTGTGTATGTATGTGTGTGTATGTGTGTGTATGTGTGTGTGTATGTATGTGCGTATGTGTCAAATAATGTCACTCATTTTTCTCAGAGATAGCTGGACCGATTTGCCCAAACTTAGTCTCCAATGAAAGGTGCAACCTTCCCATCGGCTGCTATTGAATTTTGGATCGATCGGAATTCTGGTTCCGGAATTACGGGTTTCAGAGTGCGGCCACACAGAAATTTCTCATAAAAACTATAGGAAAAATTAAAAATAGAATTTTTATTTTTGATGCTAAATGTATTCAAGGTGCATAAAACGTCGAGATTTTTTATTTTTGATGCTAAATGTATTCAAGATGCATAAAACGTCGAGATTTGATGCAAACACGAAAAAAAATTGACGAAGATTCACTTTTTTGGATTTTGCACATTTTTGCCTTTCTCATATAGAAAGGTTATGCAATCACTCTGAAAAACGTCAACCTAATCCCGGCCCGGAGGGCCGAGTGTCATATCCCATTCGACTCAGTTCGTCGAGATCGGAAAAAGTCTGTATGTGTGTGTGTATGTGTGTATGTATGTGTGTGTATGTGTGTGTATGTGTGTGTGTGTGTATGTATGTGCGTATGTGTCAAATAATGTCACTCATTTTTCTCAGAGATGGCTGGACCGATTTGCCCAAACTTAGTCTCCAATGAAAGGTGCAACCTTCCCATCGGCTGCTATTGAATTTTGGATCGATCGGAATTCTGGTTCCGGAATTACGGGTTTCAGAGTGCGGCCACACAGAAATTTCTCATAAAAACTATAGGAAAAATTAAAAATAGTATTTTTATTTTTGATGCTAAATATATTCAAGGTGCATAAAACGTCGAGATTTGATGCAAACACGAAAAAAAATTGACGAAGATTCACTTTTTTGGATTTTGCACATTTTTGCTTTTCTCATATAGAAAGGTTATGCAATCTCTCTGAAAAACGTCAACCTAATCCCGGCCCGGAGGGCCGAGTGTCATATCCCATTCGACTCAGTTCGTCGAGATCGGAAAAAGTCTGTATGTGTGTATGTATGTGTGTGTATGTGTGTGTGTATGCGTGTGTGTGTATGTATGTGCGTATGTGTCAAATAATGTCACTCATTTTTCTCAGAGATAGCTGGACCGATTTGCCCAAACCTAGTCTCCAATGCAAGGTGCAACCTTCCCATCGGCTGCTATTGAATTTTGGATCGATCGGAATTCTGGTTCCGGAATTACGGGTTTCAGAGTGCGGCCACACAGAAATTTCTCATAAAAACTATAGGAAAAATTAAAAATAGAATTTTTATTTTTGATGCTAAATGTATTCAAGGTGCATAAAACGTCGAGATTTGATGCAAACACGAAAAAAATTGACGAAGATTCACTTTTTTGGATTTTGCACATTTTTGCCTTTCTCATATAGAAAGGTTATGCAGTCACTCTGAAAAACGTCAACCTAATCCCGGCCCGGAGGGCCGAGTGTCATATCCCATTCGACTCAGTTCGTCGAGATCGGAAAAAGTCTGTATGTGTGTGTGTATGTGTGTATGTATGTGTGTGTATGTGTGTGTGTATGTGTGTGTGTATGTATGTGCGTATGTGTCAAATAATGTCACTCATTTTTCTCAGAGATAGCTGGACCGATTTGCCCAAACCTAGTCTCCAATGAAAGGTGCAACCTTCCCATCGGCTGCTATTGAATTTTGGATCGATCGGAATTCTGGTTCCGGAATTACGGGTTTCAGAGTGCGGCCACACAGAAATTTCTCATAAAAACTATAGGAAAAATTAAAAATAGAATTTTTATTTTTGATGCTAAATGTATTCAAGGTGCATAAAACGTCGAGATTTGATGCAAACACGAAAAAAAATTGACGAAGATTCACTTTTTTGAATTTTGCACATTTTTGCCTTTCTCATATAGAAAGGTTATGCAGTCACTCTGAAAAACGTCAACCTAATCCCGGCCCGGAGGGCCGAGTGTCATATCCCATTCGACTCAGTTCGTCGAGATCGGAAAAAGTCTGTATGTGTGTGTGTATGTGTGTATGTATGTGTGTGTATGTGTGTGTGTATGTGTGTGTGTGTATGTATGTGCGTATGTGTCAAATAATGTCACTCATTTTTCTCAGAGATAGCTGGACCGATTTGCCCAAACCTAGTCTCCAATGCAAGGTGCAACCTTCCCATCGGCTGCTATTGAATTTTGGATCGATCGGAATTCTGGTTCCGGAATTACGGGTTTCAGAGTGCGGCCACACAGAAATTTCTCATAAAAACTATAGGAAAAATTAAAAATAGAATTTTTATTTTTGATGCTAAATGTATTCAAGGTGCATAAAACGTCGAGATTTGATGCAAACACGAAAAAAAATTGACGAAGATTCACTTTTTTGGATTTTGCACATTTTTGCCTTTCTCATATAGAAAGGTTATGCAGTCACTCTGAAAAACGTCAACCTAATCCCGGCCCGGAGGGCCGAGTGTCATATCCCATTCGACTCAGTTCGTCGAGATCGGAAAAAGTCTGTATGTGTGTGTGTATGTGTGTATGTATGTGTGTGTATGTGTGTGTGTATGTGTGTGTATGTATGTGCGTATGTGTCAAATAATGTCACTCATTTTTCTCAGAGATAGCTGGACCGATTTGCCCAAACCTAGTCTCCAATGAAAGGTGCAACCTTCCCATCGGCTGCTATTGAATTTTGGATCGATCGGAATTCTGGTTCCGGAATTACGGGTTTCAGAGTGCGGCCACACAGAAATTTCTCATAAAAACTATAGGAAAAATTAAAAATAGAATTTTTATTTTTGATGCTAAATGTATTCAAGGTGCATAAAACGTCGAGATTTGATGCAAACACGAAAAAAAATTGACGAAGATTCACTTTTTTGGATTTTGCACATTTTTGCCTTTCTCATATAGAAAGGTTATGCAGTCACTCTGAAAAACGTCAACCTAAAACCTAATTTTTTTCGACTCGCATATGGTTTCTGGATTTTAACAGGGGCGTAGTTGATGGTTTACGGAGAGGGGTTACACCCCCCTCTACTGTTCACTCCCCTCCTTTAAAAATCTCCTTAAATCGCCCCTCAGACCACCACCTCATACCCTTCCCTTTCAACCCCATTATCTTTAAACCACCACTATATTACAAAGCATACCAATTTAAGCTGGGGAGTCGTTCGTTCATGGGACTTTCGCCCTCCTCACATACCCATCCCCGCATGACAAAATGAGTTAGCAAGCAGATAACATTGATCTAATGCTGATTAGGCTAATGGAGTATGATATTTTTTTGTTTCAAGTGTTTCACCGTCGACACGTAGCTCATCAAGTTCGTGGCTGGCATGCCATTGTGTATAAGTGCAAAGTGTACTAAGAATCTAATGGACATTTCCACAATTATGTTGAACATAAAAAGCCTCCGTGCCATAGTTTAGAGAAATGAGAAAGGCACAATTGCACCGCTAGGTGGATTAAAACAGGTTTTTTGAATTATCTGCCGAAATTGACAACATAGATTAACAATTTATATGTTTTTAGACAGCTTTAACGAATAGCTTTCGAACAAGCAATAGATTGTTGAATCAGACTATTATCAAAAGGGATATTAAACATTAAATGCGGACGAAAGATTTTTATCATTTCCCATTGCCAGAAATATGACCAAACACATGTAATCTATTATTAACGCCAAAACGGCTTATTTTAGGTCAATAATATCTTCGGAGAATTTAATGGAGGCAATATGTCCTTTCTTTTGGTATTGTGCTTTTGCTGATTAATCCTCCTATGAGTGAGATATTTTCACAAATTTTCTTGGAAGTGATTATATCGAAATGATGCCTTCAGCAAATTTGTAGCTCTTACTTACTTACTTACTCTTACGAATAACTTTACTGAAGGCTTCAAATATCTATTTTGAATACTTTAAAAGTTATGGCTTATTGTTTGTGGATTACTCTTTGTCGCCTACACCCAAAACGCGAACCGCATGAATTACATGCGAATAAGCATGATCCTAATGAGAATTTTGCATTGTAACTGGTATAATGCATATAAAGCGATATTGGTCCGGGACAAAAATGCATTAAGGCGATTACATCACAGAAACTTACACAAACCCACAGTTGGGAATGTATTAGTGAATTTAACGATATCGGAGTATTAATATTAAAATGACTCCGCACTAATACACATGTAAAGGTCATCTCCACTCGGATACATGTGCGCTCTGAAAATACTAATACACGCTTCAGGACCAGTTTCCATTTCGTCTTTCTACTGATCACATGCTGCATATTGGAGAGAACAGTTTATAGCAACATCAAATTGGTGGGGTGTGAATGATGATTTTGTTTTGATAAAATGTTGAGCTTTCAGCGTTCTCTAAACCCTAAATTTACCAGCGATATGCGAGTTCTAGCCACTAGATAGGTTCATAAATAATGATTAATGATTATTTAAGCGCACTATACGCAGGAGAAAGTTACCTATATGGGAACATTGGGTTAACAAGTTAATTCAACGTTTGTCGGATAGAAGCCGCCCGCCAATCATTTCTGGCATTCCTCATATCAACAGTACTTTCAGGTGATATCATATCAGTATTTCGCAGTAAAAGTATCTAAATTTAAAGTATCATAAACTATAAGGGCAGTGATGACATGGTTTTGCACTTTTGAGCAGCAGTGGTAGTTACTCATTTCAGTTTGTATTATTTCCCTAACATGCGAATCCAGCGCACATCATCGCCCTGGGCAACGATCATTGCAAATCAATCTGAGCACAAATCATTTTCTTCCACTCTTCTCTGAAGCACAGAATGAGAGAGCGATGATTTTACTGCAAAAACCATTCGCTATGGGAAAATAACAACGCGTATATCACACACTTTCGTGAACGTAAACTGTTCACGCGTTTATTGTGGTTGGAATTGAGCTGTTCGCAGACAAAACAGCGTAACTGTGTATGAAGACAGAAGTTCTTACAAACACCACAGAGGTATTAATATATATAATACACCACCTTTTTGGCAGACTCAGCAAGCAAAACCAACTAATACTTTTACATGCGGGCAGATAATATGGTAGCGTGTATTCTCAATCAATTTATTTCATCATGAATCCAGCGGTGTTGGTATAATGCGGCAGCAATGCGTGGTCTGCAATGCGAAGAAAGCATGATTCTAATTCGGAAAATGCACGAAAGGATGTAATGCCTTTTTTGCATTGGGAAATTGTTTTGGGTGTATTTATTGTTCAATATAGTAATAATCCATAAGCCAAACATTATTTCGATAAAACGAATTTTGTATTTCATTTTTCTATCTACAACCTCTAGAAATAATCGCAGAACACTTCCAAGTTGTCTGGAAGGAACTTGATAACTTATCAGTGCAAAAATGTTCATTTGTGCGAACCTTCTGACTGCAATTTTTCTAACTTATGACCATCGGATCGATCTGAAACATATCGGAAAATGAGAAGCGAAATAAATAACTCCAAGCATTCGTTTTCGAGCTCTCCATCGAGACAGAGGTTGTTTTTTCTAGTCCGTAGTGCTGTGTGAGGCGATAAAGAATAGTTTTAATCCGCATTCAAGGTTATTTTGCCAGTTCGGTTCGGTCCTCAGTCTTTTGTTCGCGTGTGAGGATTAAACAATAGCCAGCTGTATAAGCTGGATCGGTTCGTCGTTGGACACCAGTTTAAAGCTAAGTGGTTTTTGTCTTTTGTAACACATTTATTGCTTTCTTCCGTCTGCGCGGGCGCTGACCCCGTGCGTTGACGTTTTCTATGGTTCCCTCTCCGGATGGTCAAATGGAAGTTGAATCGGGTTCAACTTGTAAGGCTCCCCCCCGGCCCAAATGCTATCCAGAACTCTCAACTGGTCCATTTGTGGTCTTCTTTCGGCCCAAGACTAAATCACTGAATCTTCTTCAGATTTCTAGAGACCTGACGGAACGGTTCTCGGCTGTGACCGAAATTTCAAAGGTCCGCTCGGACAAGATAAGGGTGTTGCTAGCCAACTCAAAGCAGGCAAACGATATTGCTTGCTGTGAGCACTTTACGCGGGATTATAACGTGTATATTCCGGCTGTAAGAGTACAATCCGAAGGCGTCGTAACCGATGAGAGTTTGACGTGCGAGGATCTGCTGAAGTACGGGGTTGGCCGATTCAGAGACCGCTTACTTCAGCCAGTTAAAATACTTGAGTGCAAACGTTTGCACTCAGTAGTAGTTGCGGGGGATGGTTCAAAAACGTACCCCCAATCAAACTCTTATCGGGTGACCTTCGCTGGTACCGCTTTGCCAAATTTCGTCCTCTTGCACAAGGTTCGTCTTCCTGTGCGTCTGTTTGTGCCGCGGGTCATGAATTGCACAAAGTGTAAACAACTGGGTCACACAGCCACCCATTGTAGCAATAAGGCCCGCTGTGGAAAATGCGGGGAGAATCATCTAGATGATTCGTGCAGTAGGCAAGCCGAAAAGTGTCCTTACTGTGCGGAGAGTCTGCATGATATCTCGGCATGTCCCGCGTACAAACTACGCGGGGATAAACTGAAACGTTCCCTTGCGGGACGATCCAAACATTCTTTCGCAGAAATGTTAAAGAATGCCACGCCACCATCCTCAGCAAACATCTATACTCACTTGCCTCCTGACGAGGGTGAGGCTGGTAACCCACAAGAGGGAACATCTACTAGGGTGCCTAGAATTTATAGGAAGAGGAGGAACATTTCCTCTCGTAAAGTTCCTTGTAAAGGCCAGAAGGTGTCCCTTGAGGGGGCTCCGAAAGTCACATCTATTGGAAGTGTTGCAACCAAACCGAAGCAATTAGCTCCTGGTCTCGGAGGATTAAGCTCAGAGAAGGAGTTCCCAGCACTTCCAGGAACATCAAAAATCCCAAGTGTTCCTTTGTTTCAGTTCGAGAGTAATCACAGCACTGGAATTATAAAACTCTCGGACATAGTGGAGTGGATAATAAAAACTTTCAATATTACTGATCCTATTAAAAGTCTTATGTTAGCTTTTCTCCCTACAGTGAGAACATTTTTGAAGCAGTTGACTGCTAAATGGCCCCTCCTCTCAGCGATTGTATCCTTCGATGGCTAACTCATCGAACGAGGTCACGGATTTGATCACTGTTCTACAGTGGAATTGCAGAAGTATCATCCCGAAAATCGATTCCTTCAAAATTTTAATAAATAATGTGAGTTGCGATGCATTTGCATTATGTGAAACTTGGTTAACTTCCGACATCGATCTCAACTTCCACGACTTTAATATTATTCGCCTGGATCGAGACACCCCCTATGGAGGAGTGCTTTTGGGGATCAAAAAGTGCTATTCCTTCTACAGAATTAACCTTCCCTCGATAACAGGTATTGAAGTTGTCGCTTGTCAAGTAACAACCAAAGGCAAAAGCCTTTGCATAGCTTCCATATATATTCCCCCCAACACCGCGGTTGGGCACCGACGGCTACAAGACATCTTAGAATCCCTGCCAGCACCGCGACTAGTTTTAGGAGACTTTAACTCTCACGGTACAGCATGGGGTTGCCTCTATGATGATAACCGGTCTTCCTTAATTCAGGATCTTTGCGATAACTTCAATTTGACAATTTTAAACACGGGTGAAATGACACGGATTCCTGCTCCTCCAGCGCGCCCGAGCGCCTTAGACTTGTCCCTTTGCTCAACATCGCTGCGGTTAAATTGCACGTGGAAGGTAATTCCTGATCCCCACGGCAGCGACCATCTGCCGATTGTAGTCTCAATCAATAACGGTTCAAGGCCATTGAAATCAATCAATATTTCGTATGACCTCACACGAAATATCGATTGGAAGAGCTATGCTGCCGCGATATCCGACAACATCGAATCTACCCAAGAACTTCCTCCGGAGGAAGAGTACAGCTTTTTGGCTGGCTTGATTCTCGACAGCGCGAATCAAGCTCAGACTAGGCCAGTACCCGGCGCGAACATACAAAAACGTTCTCCCAATCCCTGGTGGGATAAAGAGTGCTCAGACGTGTACGCAGAGAAGGCCGCCGCGTTTAAGACCTTCCGGAACGACGGGTTACCCGCTAGTTTTCGACAGTACGCGACGTTAGACAAGCGAATGAAGAGTTTGATGAAAGCCAAAAAACGCGGTTATTGGCGCCGGTTCGTCGACGGATTAACGAGAGAAACATCGATGAGCACTCTTTGGGGAACAGCCCGACGTATGCGAAATCGAAACAGTACTAATGAGAGCGTGGAATATTCAAACCGTTGGATATTCGATTTCGCCAAGAAGGTTTGTCCGGATTCCGCCCCGGCACAGAAGATTTACCGCGCCGCGTCTCCTCACGATAGCGCGAACGAAACACCTTTTTCGATGGTGGAGTTCTCACTTGCTCTCTTGTCGTGTAACAATAAAGCTCCGGGGCCAGACAGAATCAAATTCAACTTGTTGAAGAATCTGCCTGACTCTGCCAAGAGACGCTTGTTGAACTTATTTAATAAGTTTCTCGAGGCTAACATTGTCCCACTCGATTGGAGACAGGTGAAGGTCATCGCCATCCAAAAACCAGGAAAACCAGCCTCCGACCACAATTCGTACCGTCCGATCGCAATGCTATCCTGTATCCGGAAGTTGTTCGAGAAAATGATCCTATCCCGCCTCGACAATTGGGTCGAAGCAAATGGCTTACTGTCAGATACACAATTTGGTTTTCGCAAGGGCAAAGGGACGAACGATTGTCTTGCGTTGCTCTCAACTGAAATTCAAATGGCCTATGCTAGCAAAGAGCAGATGGCATCAGTGTTCCTAGATATTAAGGGGGCTTTTGATTCAGTTTCGATCAACATTCTTTCAGAGAAGCTGCACCAGCATGGTCTTTCAGCGACTTTAAACAACTTTTTACTAAACTTGTTGTCGGAAAAGCACATGCATTTTTCGCATGGTGACTTATCGACATCACGATTTAGCTACATGGGCCTTCCCCAGGGCTCATGTCTAAGCCCCCTTTTATACAATTTCTATGTCAACGACATTGATGAATGTCTTGACAATTCCTGCACGTTAAGGCAACTTGCAGACGATGGCGTGGTGTCTGTTACGGGACCCAAAGCTGTCGATCTACAAGGACCATTACAGAATACCTTGGACAATTTGTCTGCTTGGGCTATTAAGCTGGGTATCGAATTCTCCACGGAGAAAACTGAGCTAGTTGTATTTTCAAGGAAGCGTGAACCAGCACAACTACAGCTCCTATTAATGGGTCAAACTATCGCTCAGGTCTTCACAGTAAAATATCTAGGGGTCTGGTTCGACTCGAAAGGTACTTGGGGATGCCATATTCGGTATCTGAAACAGAAATGCCAGCAAAGGATCAACTTTCTTCGTACAATAACCGGAACATGGTGGGGTGCCCACCCAGGAGACCTAATTAGGTTGTATCAAACAACGATACTGTCGGTACTGGAATACGGATGCTTCTGCTTTCGATCCGCCGCGAACATACATTTCATCAAACTCGAAAGAATTCAGTATCGTTGTTTGCGTATCGCCTTAGGGTGCATGCAGTCGACCCATACGATGAGTCTCGAAGTGCTGTCGGGCGTTCTCCCGTTGAAAAATCGATTTTGGGAACTCTCATATCGATTGCTCATTCGATGCGATATCTTGAACCCGGTCGTGATTGAAAATTTCGAAAGGCTTGTTGAGCTCAATTCTCAGACCCGTTTCATGTCCCTGTACTTTGACTACATGGCGCAGAATATTAACCCTTCTTCTTACAATCCCAACCGTGTGCATTTCATAAATACTTCTGAATCTACTGTTTTCTTCGACACATCCATGAAAGACGAGATTAGTGGAATTCCGGACCACATACGCCCACAAGTGGTTCCAAACATTTTTTTTAATAAATTCCGAGAAGTCGACTGTTCTAAGATGTTTTATACTGACGGATCAAAACTCGAAGGATCCACTGGCTTCGGTATTTTCAATCAAAAGTTCACCGCCTCCTACAAACTCAGTGACCCTGCTTCAGTTTACGCCGCAGAACTAGCTGCCATTCAGTATACCCTTGGAGTCATTGAAACATTACCCGCAGGCCATTACTTCATCGTTTCGGATAGCCTCAGTTCCATTGACGCTATTCGCTCGATGAAACATGGAAAGCACTCCTCGTATTTTTTGGGGAAAATACGGGAGCTACTGAGTGCTTTATCTGACAACTCTTTCCAGATTACCTTGGTATGGGTCCCTTCTCATTGCTCCATTCCGGGCAATGAGAAGGCAGACTCCTTAGCTAAGGTGGGTGCCTTAGAAGGAGACGTTTACGAAAGACCAATTTGCTTCAGCGAATTTTTCAGTATTACTCATCAGAGAACCCTCGAAAGTTGGCAAACTTCGTGGAGCAGTGGAGAGCTGGGAAGGTGGCTACATTCGATAATCCCTAAGGTATCGACGAAACCTTGGTTCAAGGGGATGGATGTGGGTCGTGACTTCATTCGTGTGATGTCCCGACTCATGGCGAACCATTACACGCTGGATGCACATCTCCGGCGTATTGGGCTCGTGGATAGTGGTATCTGCGCTTGTGGCGATGGCTATCACGACATCGAGCACATTGTCTGGGCGTGCACCGAGTATAGTTCCGCTAGGTCTCGGCTAATGGATACCCTGCGGGCCCGAGGAAGACCAACCAACGTCCCGGTTCGAGATGTGCTGGCAAGCCGCGATGTCCTCTATATGTCCCTTTTATACACCTTTGTGAAAACCATCAATATACAAGTCTAACTGCCCCTTGTTATTTTCCTTATCATTCTCAGAACCCTCTTCCACCTGTATCAAAGCATCTGTATCGAATGAGCCAACAAACACGGGACCTACGGCACGAACATAACACGCTTAACTCGAAATGTAGCCGATCCACATCTGAGCCGTACTACGAAATCGTCTGGAAAAACCCCTGCCATCTTGAGGAGGACCACCCGGCGTCCCAGTACATGATTCCCCTGATGAAGGCCACCCGAGTTTGTGATCCATCCGTTGATCTCACGATGCCTGAAACTGAAATAATTTTCTCTCCCTGCCATCTTTGTCTACCCTCCCTCCCCTGACTCTTATACCCAGAAGTAACACCCTTACCCCCCCCCCCCCCCCCCCAATATCATCACGAAGCATTTAGCTCTTCTTGTCTCTTCTAGTTTTAACTATTATATTATATAATCTCGTTGAAAATGCCCAACTCTACTACCCACAAAAATAACTATAATTACGAATCTTTACAAAATTCAATCATGTCCTCTAGTTATTCCTAGTTTTAAGTTAGTCGTAAAAAATTGTCCCCCTTAGTTAAACATTATTTGCTCCAATTATCTAACTGATAAAAATGTCAAACCATATTGCCACAAAAACTAAATGACCCCCCTAATCTTACGAAAATAATATTATCCCCTTGTGTAGATATATAAGATAGCTATAAAATCGCATTTGTTTCATTTTAAAAAAAATCAATATGTAATCCCCTAGTTTTAAGCAATTTAAAATGTAAAACAAAACAATATTGGCACCTTTAAGCTAACGCAACGTGCCTTATCAAATAAACGATTTGAATAAAAAAAAAAAAAAAATAACTCCAAGCAACGGCGTAGCCAAGAGTTTTGGGGCTTAACCCACCCCCCCCCCCCCATCCCACCCAAAAAAGATATTGGATTGAAGTTGAAAGTTTATTGATGCAGACTGATTTAATTCGATATTACAATAACAATTATCTGATCCGTAGATTGATAACCTGTTGTTGTAAACATCATGAGGGCTTTTGATAAATTGTCGGAATGGGGTCCTCCTGATATGTAACTGATCTATTGGTCTTGATTTCACAGTTGTCTCATTGCATCAATATCAAATTCCTGCCTGAAAACATTCCAATAGAAAATTCCAGAGATTTCGTTTTTGTAGAGATGTGCTGTAATAAGGGTCTTTATTTAATAGGATGCGAAGTTAAAATTGATTTAATGTCTATGAAACATAGAACTGCTCACCAAAAAATGCATAACTTTCAACATTTGCTAAACATGTTTTTGCCTTTCTCATTCACTCTAAAATTCGTCAATCTAATCCCGACCCGGAGGGCCGAGTGTCATATGCCAATCGACTGAGTTCGTCGAGATCGGAAAATGTCTGTGTGTGCATGTGTGTATGTGGAAAAAAATGTGACCTCTGTTTCTCAGAGATGGCTGGACCGATTTGCACAAAGTTAGTCTCAAATGAAAGGTACAACCTTCCCATCGGCTGCTATTGAATTTTTTATTGATTGGACTTTCGGTTCCGGAGTTACGAGTTGAAGAGTGCAATCACACAGCAAATTTCTCATGTAATCTGAAATGAAAAATTTTCAAAATTAAATTTGTATTTTTGATGCCAAATGACTTTAAAATGCATGAAACATTGAGATGTTTCACAAAAATGACTTTTTTGGACTTTGGTACATTTTTGCCCTGTTCATATAGAAAGGTCATGCAATCACTCTAAAAATCGTCAATCATACCGGCCCGGAGGGAGTATGCAGTGAGGGGTTGCTACTTTAAAATTAAAACTAGTTTAAAATTTCTTAACAAGTTGAATATTTTCGGCAGGATCTGGACCTCCCGGATCTTTCTCCATGATCCGCCGCTGGTTTCAAGCGATGATTCAGTATCACATAGTATCTCAAGATCGCGGCTGTCGATCCATTGTATGTATGTGCAAATCGTACTGAACATGTAATATTCATTTCCACCATTGTATTGAACATAACCAGCCATGGAATCGTAGTCTGGACAAATGAGACAAGCACAATTGCACCACTAGGTGGAAGTAACGACGCCCTCTATAGAGGAAGAAAATATAACTGTAAGTAATTTAAATATTCCAAAAACTTCTTCGCATCCACAACAGCATTCGACTGAAATTTTGGTCTATTGTCAAAATTTTAATCAAATGAAAAGCCCAGCCAAAATGAAAGAAATCCAACAAAAACTAATTTCAGCTTCTTTTAGTATAATTCTTGGAACAGAAAGTAGCTGGGATGAAAGCGTAAGAAGCGAAGAAATTTTTGGAAATCAATTTAATGTATTTCGGCATGACCGTAATTTGTCTCTTTGTAATAAAAAGTCTGGAGGAGGAGTCATTATAGCCATAAACGCAGCCTTTCCTTCAGAAGAAATAGAAACCATTAAACATATAGAATTTGAACATATATGGGCAAAAGCAGTAATATCAGGAGAAGTGCACATATTTTCCTCTGTGTACTTTCCACCTGAAAATGCGCACAAAAAATCATTTGAACTATTTTTTCAAACTTTAGAATCTATCATGTCAAACATGGAACCTGAAGTAAAACTGCATATTTATGGCGACTTTAATCAACGTAACACCAACTTCATCGTAGACATTGAAAACGAATCTATCTTACTCCCTGTCGTAGGCGAAAATGAAACACTTCAATACTTCTTTGACAAAATATCTGAATTTGGCCTGCACCAAATCAACCATGTAAAAAATAAACAAAATTCATATTTAGACCTCTTATTCACAAACTGCACTGAAGACTTTTGTGTTAATGCATCTTTAACTCCATTATGGAAAAATGAAGTATTTCACACAGCAATCGAATATTCAATTTTTATTCATCAAAACTCTTCCCCGAACGACTTGGAGTATGAGGAAGTGCCGGAATACCATAAAACTGACTTCGAAGAAGTCAAACGTAGACTATGTAGAAGAAATTGGCAAACTGCATTGAGTATAGAAGGAAATGTCAACGAAGCAGTGACTAAATTCTATTTAATTGTAACGAATTTAATCTCTGGAACAGTACAAGTAAAAAGAAGAAGAAGAACTCATAGCGGCCAGCAGCCTGTAAGGTTCAACCAACATCTGAAAAATTTAAAAAATAGAAAGCAAAAGGCACATAACATTTACAAGAAAGAACATAGCATTACAAATCGGCAAAACTATCTGGATATTTGCTCCCAACTCGACATAGTCATTAACACTGCACATAAAGAATATAATCGTAAAATCGAGACTGAAATCAAGACCTATCCAAAAAAATTCTTCAATTACGTGAAAACGAAATTGAAAAGTAGCAACTTTCCATCCCAAATGCATTTTGACGGACATGTAGGAAATAACAGTACTGAAATTTGCAATTTATTTGGAAAATTCTTTCAAGAAGTCTATACTTCATATTCCGAAACAGACCGCGACCGCGACTACTTTTCATTTATACCTGAATTTTCAAATGACATTGCCGTCCACGAACTATCTGAACACGAAATTACCACTGCACTAAAAAACTTAGACGCATCAAAAGGACCTGGACCGGACGGAATAGCACCAATATTTTTAAAAAATCTGGCAGAAGAATTCACTCTACCACTACTACATATTTTCAACATGTCACTGAAAAATGGTGACAGAAATATGGAAATCATCCTTTTTAGCGCCAATTTTTAAATCAGGCGCTAAATCGGACATCCGAAACCATCGTGGGATTGCCATTATATCATGCATTCCAAAATTATTCGAAAAACTAGTAAATGACAAAATATTTCAGCAAATCAAAAATCAAATAACAAGTAAGCAGCATGGCTTTTATAAAGGCCGCTCAACAACATCAAACCTTTTAGAATTTGTAACATTTACTGTAAATGCAATGGACAATGGCAACCATGTGGAAACACTCTACACAGACTTTAGTAAAGCATTCGACCGTATTGACATACCTTTATTACTCTTCAAACTGCAAAAGTATGGCATAGAAAATAAACTATTGAAATGGCTCGAATCATATTTAACGAAACGTCAACAAACAGTTCGCTTTTAGAATATACTCTCGGAACCAATTTCTGTCACCTCTGGCGTACCCCAGGGTTCCCACTTAGGCCCTCTTCTTTTTATTTTGTACGTTAATGACATTACCTTTATACTCAAACATCTTAAAGTGCTTATATATGCAGATGACATGAAACTTTTCATGGAAATAAGAAATGTCAAAGACACAGAAATATTCCAAAACGAAATAAATATATTCCACTCGTGGTGTAGCAAAAGTCTACTCCAACTTAATGTAAAGAAATGCAACTCAATAACCTTCAGCAGAAAAATTTCAAATGTTCCCATAGACATACACTTAGGTAACCAACTTGTAGAAAAATGCAAAATTGTACGAGATTTAGGCGTAATCTTAGACTCCAAGCTCACATTTGTTGAACATTATAATACAATAATAAATAAAGCAAATAGTGTGCTGGGCTTTATTAAACGTTTCACCTACAATTTTGAAGACCCTTACACAATAAAATCATTATACAATACATATGTCAGGCCAATTTTGGAATATTGCAGCATAGTATGTAACACACTGTCCTGTACGAAGAACGCATCGAATCAGTCCAAAAACAATTTATTTTGTACGCGCTTCGTAAGCTAAACTGGACGACATTTCCTCGTCCATCGTGTAAAGCACGTTGCATGCACATTAATATACAACCACTCAATGAACGCCGCGAATTTGCCATGGTTTACTTTATCAACGACATTATTTCTCAACGTGTACAATCCGCATCATTACTTTCGCAAATAAAATTTTATGTACCTAGCCGACAACTAAGAACTCGTAATTTATTCCAAGAACAATCTTTTAGGACAAACTATGCTAAAAATAGCCCCATCAATAGAATAATGCGTCATTATAATGAAAATTGTGTAATAATTGATCTTTCCATGTCTAGAAAACAAATCAAATCTGAACTAAACCGTAGAAATAATGTATAGTATATAAGTAAATATTGTAAAACCATTCTATGTAGTCTACATATGCTTGACGAAAATAAATAAAGCAATAAATTAAAACAGGTTTTTATTTTGGGAATGCGTCGAGTTGAGACGAAAACGTAATATGATGATTAATAACGAGGATAACACTTTCCGAAAGTAGAGAGAAATTTATGAAAAATGACGATTTCCGTTCGATTCTAGCAGGTTCTGATCGATTTTGATGAGCATTTGATTTTTGTTGTATGACCAATTATATGTATAGGTCAAATGTTCAAAAACAGTAATTTAAGGTCAAGATAGCATCATTTTGAAACCGCCAATTTCGAAGGTTTAGTATCTTCGATGAGTTTTACAAACGTTAAACAGCGCATCATTTGATAAAATAATTTTGACGGTATATCGTCCAAGAAGTATTTATGGTGAATTTTCTCAGGTTAATATTCATGACTACAATAAAGTCTCAAAAAATTCGCTAAAGACACGAACTCTGTTACTATTTTCTGAAAAATTAATTCTGCATAATTTTAAAACTTCAAAAATTACGGTTTTGGAATTATGCCATTTGGATAGTATGATCGATTTTCGCCAAACCCCCACCAAACCGAATTTCTGGCTACGCCGCTGACTTCAAGTAAGTAGAAACAAAGTCGTTCTACACTCGTTCACAAGAAACTTCTTCGAATGCTGAATATCTATTATAATACATTGAAACCCCGATTTCATCAGCCATATATGAACATCTGTTTGATGGGCTCTAACAGACGAACAAGACTGAATTCGAGTAAATCCTTTCTTGAGCATGTTTTCCTTATCATGAAGATGGAAATATGCAAAAAGTTCATCATAATCAGAAATAGTTATCAGACTACATCAAGGGACGAGAAGAATATTTTAACAGCTTCAGTTTATTATAAAGAAAAAAATTGCCCGATTTAGTCAATGTCCCCATTTTGTCAGCCTAAAATACACCATGAGACTGATAAAAATGGGTCTTTATTGTATGTATTATTCACTGTGTTTCACATTAATAGGTACATTTCATTTTTGGGGATTTTTTTATTGCATCGAACTACAACAATTTTTAGGTAGTTTTCAAGGGGTTATTTTATAGACTTCTTCCAAAATTTGACGAACCTATTCCAATTCGTATACCAATTAATTGGTATACTTAAGGGTTTATATGTTGCAGATAGAGAAAATACTGAAATTTTCAGCTTTTTCCCTGCACAATATTACGAAAGCTTATTAAACAATTTTTCCTAATAAGTTTGTGAAAATTATAAACTATTTGAAATTTTTTAATAGTTTAATTCTTATTTGACTGTGATTTTTTTATAGTGACCATCGCTTGTGAGCACGATCTCTCGAATTGCTGAACTGAAAATTATGGAATAGAAATTAATTTTTAGTATTCTTTACAGATTTAACTCGCGCGCAGATAGCTCTGGGTCGCTGGTGCCCTAAGACGATTTCGCTAGATTTTCAGAGGACTGTGCACCCAGTGCATTAACGCAAGTGACGGAAGGTTATCGAAAATATTCGTGAAAATGAAAATTACAGTAATGATGATGATTTTCCCAAACGGTTCGTTTTCGAGAGGTTTTTATTTGTTCTTTGGCATTAGGATTAGCGATAATAATTCAAATCAAGGATACTACTGGGAAGTCACCTTTAGAAAAAGTCGACGTCGAACTAAAATTTGGAATTATGCACGCATGCACTTCAGAGATAGCGTGATATCAGGAGCTGCGATTTCATTTCAACGCTTTTTGTGAAAAGGGCGATACTTACAAATGTAAGCATAAGGTTTTTTTTTCATACATGCGAATGAGGGCTTTGAAACGCAACAAATTAACCTAAAAATTTGGATTCTACGATATTGCTTTCTTAAACTACAGCAAAAAATACAACGGGCGAAACTGTATTTTTGTTTGTTTATTTAAAGTTTCGCCCTCCACGCTCCATGCAAACAAACAGGGCGATACTTTTTTTGCTAGCAGTTTAGAGGCGAAACTGTTATTTTCGTATTTTTTTAGGATTATCAAGCTGATACCAGCTGTAAATAGTAACAATGATCGCTATTGAAAGAAAAACGGATGATATCGGTGGTGTAGAACGGTAGTTATTGTAAAAAAACGTAAGGGCGATACTTCAATGCTGATAGGTGGGACCGAAAAAGTAAACAAGGGGCAAAAGGGGCGATACTATCATTTTGTCAATTTCAATAGCAAAAACAAATTTCAAATTAACAATTTCAAATACTTTATGAAGTTTTGGGTTTCGATCACTGAATCATGCAATCTAGGATGTAAAAAACACAATAGTTCTTAAATAGGAAATAAAACCAAGTCTGGAAATATTCACTGTTGATTTTCTTTGAATGGTATCACTGCTAGTATCGCCTTTTTCAAGAAAAAGCGTTGATTTCTTAGTTCTCAGTCGCGTTGGAAATTTGAGTAAAGTATAAACTTCAAATCGATTCAAAAAAAAATTCGATTTTTTTTGGCTCAGTACAATATATAACCCCTTTAGGAAAATTCAGTTTTCCCACCACAATTTAGATATTTTATTTTATGGGCCATTTTTTCGCTTTCCCATTGATTTGGTTTGAGATTTCTAGCACTGATGTTGTCCTATGCTGATTTTATTTATTTATTTATTTATACTGGTCTTCGATTTTCTCGTACAGACAGTTCCTTAATTAATAATAATTCTATGTTTAAAGGTAGTCTTAGTAATGTTAAAATCATACTTGTCAGCTACATCATTAAAATTACGACAGCATACATTGAACGGATTGTTTTGTGAAAAAAGAGTACGATACATCGGTAACCGAAAGAAATCAGTTCGTCTGGTGGGTCTAGGTGGTACGTTGAATCGGAGCTGGCTCAGCAACTCCGGGCTATCTATATTGTTTTCCAGAAGATCGAACACGAAGAGCCGTTGCAGCATTATCCTCCGACTTGCAAGAGTTGGCAAACGTAGAAGATTGCATCGATGTTCATAGGGCGGTAGACGAATAGGATCAGTCCAAGGTAGTAACCGCAGAGCGTAACGAACAAAGTGACGCTGAATTCGTTCGATGCGATTAATTTGAACAGCATGATAGGGTGCCCACACAAGCACGCCGTACTCCAGGATGCTACGCACGAGTGCACAAAATAGCGTTTTTAGGCAATAAATATCGCTGAATTGCTGCGTGTTTCGTTTAATGAACCCCAGCACGGCATAGGCCTTGGCTGTAGTCATTGCAATGTGCTGCGCGAAATTTAGTTTGTTATCGATGAGAATGCCTAGGTCCTTTATCGTATTAACTCGGTTGATACTGCTTTCTGCCATTCTATAATCAAATGTCAGGACATGCCTGTTTCGACAGAACGATATCACATTGCACTTTTGCACATTTACTTCCATCCCGTTATGAGTACACCAATTTAGCAGCATATCAATATCAGCTTGAATAGCACAGCAATCGACTGCCGACGCAATTACACGGAAAAATTTCAGATCATCAGCAAACATATACTTAGGAGACTGTATAGCGGAGCACAAATCGTTTACGAATAAAATAAACAGTAGCGGGCCCAAATGACTACCCTGAGGCACACCCGACTCTATCACAAACGGAGATGATCTCGTTTCATCTATGCGCACAAAAGCACTACGCTCGGTGAGGTATGACATTATCCACCGTGTCAACCACTCAGGAAGTCCCATGCGCTCAAATTTGGCCACGATTAACAAATGAGGCACCCTATCGAACGCTTTTGCAAAATCAACGTAAACGGCATCAACCTGCTAACGTTTTCCAAGCGCGCTACTAAGTGACGAAACGTACGCCATAAGATTAGTACTCGTCGAACGTTTTTTCACAAATCCATGCTGCCACTCGGAAATGATGTGGTGAACCTTCGGGTACAGCAAATCATGAACGAGGCTTTCAAAAATTTTCGGTAAGCAGCTCAAAATTGAAATGGCTCGATAATTTTCAACATCGTGGATGCTACCTGCCTTGTGGATCGGTGTAATAGATGCTGTCTTCCAGACACTCGGGAAAATTCCTTCGGACAATGACCTGTTGAAAATTATACTCGCAGGAACAGCCAACGTTACAGCACAGCTCTTGAAGAAGATAGGTGGTAAGCCATCCGGACCAGCACCCTTAGAACCATCAATAGACTGCAACTTCAGCTCCACATCACGCGGCGAGAAATTGAATAGCGACATATTCAAATCGAACAACGGCAGACTATTCAAATATGCTTCAGACAAAGGTGGTCGGTTATTACTTTGCACACTTTGAAAAAAGGATGAGAATAGATTTGCCGATTCAATCGGGGACTCGGCTGTAATTGCGTTGTAACTAACACGTTGTGGGATTCCGGACGACTGCTTACGGCTTCTTACAAATGACCAAAAAGAATTTGGGTCCTGCTTCAGGTTCTCCTCCGTGCGATGAATATAGCAACGAAAGCAATGCGCAAGCAAAGAGTTATATTCGCTCTCAATGGCATGCAGCTCAGCTTTGTGCCGATCATCTCTCCAGCGAAAGTATCGTTTCCTAACCTTGCGAAGACGATTCCGTAGATTCTGTAGCTCGTTATTCCACCAAGGCTGCTTTTTACCACGCGGACGACGAGGTCGCTTCACAGGAACAACATCACGAAATATTGCATACATTTTGTCATACATATTTGTCACAGCTTCATTAACACTGCAACCAACAAGAAATTCCTCCCAATGAACTTCGGCGATTTGCGCGATTCTCTGAGTCCTGTCACTATCCCATGTAGTATGTGTTATCAAAAACATCGCGAAGCATCAAGTTCTAAATGTTCTCAAACGATATAATATCCGAAGAGAGTGATAAGAGTTATAAGAAATGTGGCATCATCACACTGTTAGGTGGATTAAAAGCTTTTTTTTATGAAAAATTAACCAAAAATTAGTAATTTTACAAACACTACTTTTTTGTCTTTGGTTGCTCTTAACCCTAAATTGTTGATATTTTATCCTAACATGTTATACATTGTTGGAATGGGCACATCAATACCTTTCGCATGGTGAGTTTGTGTTAATCAGTTAATCAGAAGATTTGTTCCTGAGATATTGGCCAAAAACTGCAAAAAGTGCTCAAAAACTCCTTTTTTAAAAAATCACGAAAACGCAATTAACTTCATGCAATTAACCCAAAATTTGTAAACTAGTGTTATCTAATAAGAGTTGTTTAGGAAGTGGTAAGTAGGAATTCATACCAATCCGACCCATATTAAAACTTCAACAGCATGATAGCCATCATTGCCGGCCGCTCCCATCTCCATCGTTCACGGGGAAGGATAAAGGATAAAGTACACAGGAAGTGTTGATGCTCCACCTACTTAACAGAAGGTAGACGACTCATCAGGCTCTTCCATAGGTGTCGTGGAGTTGGTTGTTTGGAAGGATATAAGATCTAGGATTCGCTCCAAGCAAGCGATGCGACCTGTAAGGCATGGTTTATTAGGTAGTAGTTCAGTTGGTTTTCGAGTACACGTTCACTCGAAAAAGAAAAGATCTTATTTAGTTTTTGGTTTTTTTAAACTCTGGGTAGCCAGCTGCCGAGAGTATCCTGTTTTTTTTAAACAAAAGCAATTTGAACTCCACACATCTGACCGTGGGAGTATTGCCTAGGAAAGCTAATCTTATCTGCGTAATGGGCCGAATCACTATTTATTGCGACAGAATTAAAAAAAAAATCGCTATTCTTTTTCTAACCGAAACTACGGAGTGACACGTTGTACACCCGAGCAAATACTCATGGGTTCAAACACCACATAGCCCCTTGAAAAGATCTTAAACATGGTCCGTGCCAAAATTCACAACCATCTAGACACCTTAAAATGGTCTCAACAACCCATAAATACACCAACATATGGTATTTCATATGGGATCTACCGGACCATGGTGATGGTGTTTTCATGGGTTGAACCCATTTCAAACACCCATGTCAAACCCCATGAACATGGGGTTATTATGGGCTTTTCGTTTGCTCGGGCAGACAGAGTTATGAGAGCCCGAGATGTTATAAATCAAGAAAAGTTTTTCATATTTTTCAAATCGGATTTTTTGCAAAATACACGTATACGAACGATAATATCGAACATTGACGGGAAATACAAAGGGTCGTTAACCTGATGCACGGGCTTTTTAGCAATAACGGAACTCGAAATTAGATTCATAAAAACAGACGCCGCGAATTTTCAGTATGTATTGACCTTTTATTATCGATACTAGTCAGATTGAAGTCTTATTTGGGGCTGATTTCCGAACAACTATTTATTGAGAAAAAATATTAATCGAAGGTTGTATGCAAACCGAACTTACAAAAGAAAGCCAAGAAATAATTTTGATCTGCCCAAAATAGCCATTAACTGTACCGAAAGATTCACTCTGCAAAACGGATACACTAGCAGTTTCACGCGCGCGTCGTTTGTCCCCCTTCTCTGTTAGCATACGACCACAGATCCTAGACGATCTTCACTAATGCCACTCCCGCTCGAAACGAAACTGAGACAGGCTCCAATCCGTCAACCTGTCGAAGTCAACAAAAATTGACAACGGTCGGAGATAGAACCCAACCCAGTCCCCAGGCAAAAATGGCAAAAGGTGGCCTGTGCTCCGGTTGACACCTAAGGAAGGTAAGGGATAGGCATTAATTCTGTATCAGAGGTGAATGGCGACATAGATTGGCCTCATGTTGCACGATAATACAGCTTTGCCAACCTCGAATCATGGCCATGTGGTTGAAAAAGAATTATCTTTTGTTTGCCCCTATGAGTGAAATTGTATTCCAAAGAACTTTATTTTTGGCGAAAAAGGGTTCATATCTTTTCACCGATAATAGTTAGATATGTGGTGCCATGAAACAAATCATTCCCCTCAAAACAATCTTAAAGTTATCTGAAGACTGCTTCAGTTTTTAATCAATACAGCAAACGTTATTTGAATAAAACCATTTTTCTATGAAACACCCTAACCTTTGATTTTAAATTTGTTGTAAAATATAAAGTATGACAGATAGAGCTAACATGTCTTCAGGAAACTTTTCTATACAGGTCCATACCACACATTGCACAACTATACAGGTCCATACCACACATTGCACAACTTAGTCCAGCAATAGCCAGAATTTTAAAAGACGACATCCCAACATCAAAATCGCTGTGAAACCCACCACATCAATCAAAGCAGTGCTCCGGCCGACTAAAGATCACGTGCCACAACTGCAGCAGTCCCGTGTAATTTACAACATCCCCTGCAGCCAATGCCAGATGTGTTATATTGGTATGACAAGGAACCAATTAAAAGTCCGTCTCAGTGGACACAAATCTAATATAACCCAATACACCAAATTAGCAGAAAATAGGACAGATAGCACAGAAGCAGATATAGCGAGACTAGAAGAAAAACCATGTTATTAAGCAACAACACAGCTTTGATCTATCCAAAACTAAAATAATCGATCTGTTAATTTCCGTATAGATTTAGACAGCTTGAGTACTACTTACGCTGGTATTCTACATACTGTTAAAAGCTCCAACTAAAAAACCTCCGGCACTCAGAGCAAACAACACATTACCACTTTTTCAACTCAAAGCTCTCTCCTAAATAACTTCACCCCAGTGGGTACTGTTGGCTCATTATTGAACACAAATTTGCCTACCATCTTTGAAAGTGTCGTTGAATAAGGAACAGTGGTAAAAAGGTTGATGTGTAAACTAACAAGTTTTACTCACCAGTAAGTTTAGCACCTAATATTTTTTAAAAATCTCCAACTACCACCCACTAACACTGTTCACCAATTGTTTAGAACCGTTGCATATGAAGTAAATCTTTTGGACCTTCTCAACGTCGATAAACGACGTATAGACGTAGAACGATAACATAGTAAGCGTCTCACACTAATTGTTATACATAAACACAAAATTAAAAATTTTACATAAAATTACAGTTTCCCTTGTAAAAGGCCAAAACCAGTGCCCGAAACGTCGGGCAGTATGCAATACCCATTCTGATTTGAAAGACCGAAAATCCGAGGAATAAAAAACAAAATTAATAAACACTATACGTCGTATTTATATACTTTGTCTACTTCTTTGGTAATTGGCATTCGAAAGATATAGTATTCAAGTATATCCCCTGAAAGTTTGAAAATATTTTATTGACGGAATCGAAAGTTATAACGATTTGAATGTGGTATGCGGCCATAGATGGGTTTTCTACCAGATTTCAAGCATGAAGCCATGTTTGTCCATAGACTATTTAGTTCGTTTATACGTGTCTCTGTTTTAAAGAAAAACCTTACCATTTAATTACACAAATATAATGTACAAAAGGTATTATCTATAGGCTGCGCTGAAAAAAATATGAAAATAGGGTTGTCTACCTAACGTTAACTTTAACGTGTAAATTAAAAAAATTGAATAAAAGTTGGAAGGTTTACTTAAAAAGGCCATATCTCAGTGGTTCGATGACCGATTCTAATTATTTTTTCATTCATTTCATTTTCATTTCTAACAGGTTATCGTGCTCAATAAAACTAACAGGTTATCGTGCTCAATAAAATTACAAATTATTGAACAGGTAGAAGTTTCATTAATAAATTTAATCAAGAAGAATATAAAATAGGGTTGCCTACCTCCAAAAAGAGACAACATATTTATTATCATTACTTAAGCTACCAGTACACTGTTTGTAATAACGTCAAATATTTGACATCTTTCGTGAAATAAATTTGAACTTCTGTGTACTGGCTCTTCAAATATTTGATCAAACACAGTTTGCCCAATTTTTCATTCGTGTTTGTCAAAGCGAGTATTTGTCTATTTGTCAAACAGTGTACTGACCAGTTTGTCAAAACTTCAAACAGCGTAACGCTGCAGTTTGTCAAACTTGTCGATGGAGAAGTTTGCCAAACTTGTTGATGGAGAAGTTTGTCAAACTTGTTAATGGAGAAATTTGTCAAACTTTTTGATGGAGAAGTTTGACAAACGTGCTTTGCTCATTCAGGATAGCAAAATACGGCGTACGCGAAACTGATTTGTTTTGACAGAATTTGTTGTCAAAACGAAAAAAAGTTAAGGTTTGAAATTCGGCTGATTGATTGTTTTATTTACGTGACTTCAAATAATTCATTCGACACGTTAAAAAAAATTCGGCGCTATTTTGATATTGTTGGTATTTGTCTTTCCAGGAAAATCATGCCTCAAATAAATCGGAAAGGTACAAATTATTTGAATTCAATTGTTTGATACATGCTGAAATGTAAGCAAATGCCATTTCTTTTGAATCCTTTCCGATAGTTCACCAAGAATCAGCTGCTCTTGAAAAGCATACAGCAGTTGAGTATACTGCCAGTCTTGCGTGGTATTATTGTCGAATGTATCTAGTTGAATTCTACATCCTGGTCGGACCGTAGCCTGTGTTGACTATTGTTATTTCATCATAAAGTACTGAATGAGCTCATGGAAGTCGAGATGATGAAGAGTCTGTCGATAGCGATTCCATCGAATCCATCAAACGGAACTTGCGTCTGGCGCTGGATATTTACGCTACTAATGTTGGTGCGCCAAATACTACCCAATAAACGCGTACACTATCCTCACCACTTCCCAAAAACATGCTCAGGACAAATTGCTCAAGTTGCCCGGTGTTGTGCTTGGTAGCTTTAACAATTTGGGAACGAGAAAGTTATTTTAGCTTCGGCAAATCGTCTCTCCTTCGTCCGTCTCCAGATCTCTCAAAACCTCTGTCGAACCGTTTGTGTTTGTTTTTGTTGCTCATGTGGTACACCCCGCTTTGCTGATGCTTGAATGTTTGGCTGCAGATTTTACATGAGTACATCTTTTCCTTCACGTCGGTATTAGAAGCCTTGCATTTGGCCACATATGTGTTATACTTTTTACCACAATCGCGACAATCGAACAGTTTCCCGGTGGCATGCAACTTCTCGTGCAGCCGGAAACTTTTCGCCGATCGGTAGACCTTGCTACATATTCGACATTTGTGCTCGGGCAGCACGTCGACTTCGCGTCTTATACCATTATCTGGTTGTGTTGGGTTCGCAGGTGCACCGTCAGATTGTAGGATTGAGTGAACCCTCGGTCGCAGTATTCGCACACGTACGGTGTTTTCCCGGGTGTGCAACCTGACGTGTATCTTCAGCGTTATCGATTGAGTGAAAGTTTTCGAACAGTGGGACACATTTGAAGGGCTTTTCACCTGTCTGTTACAGTAAAACAGTATATAATTGAAATTTACAGAAAAGAAAATAAGTAAAACCTTAACCTACTCGTGTGCCATCGAAAGTACGTCGTCATCAGGTACTTGTCCGCAAACTCTTTATTACAATATGGACATCGGTTCCGAATGGGTAATGAACGATCCTTCTTTAGCGGCAAACCATCAGATCCCTTGTCTCCCTTCGAACTACTTTGTTTCATCTTGCGATCCGGATCCATAAATCGACGAAAACGCTCTGCAAATCGCCCATTTCAACTTTTTCCTCTCCCAACCCCCTAATAACGTAAATCTTCCCATTCTCTCCCTTGATGCGCATTTCGGTTTTTGGTTCCAAAGGAAAATGTTTAATTCATCAGCATCTTCCACTGCGTTTTCGATATCTGATCGCTCATCGTCCGCGTCCTCGTGTACTAACTCTGGATCCACTTTGATGTCAACTTCTCCCGCGCTAGGCCGAATCTGAAAGCAGCTTTCGGAAATAATTAGCTGCAGTATGAGGGTTCGGCGGCGTTTGTAACATGTAATGTAGTTAGATTGCACTAGCGAGGCAATGGAGAAATTTGGCATCGTCAGGGTGCACCTGATTTGTTCCTTTCATTCTTCCGTAACGGCAAGCACGCGCCGAAAGCACTCTACATAAGCCAGCGCAGAAACCACACCTGTCGGAGCTGTGGGAGGAATGTGGCCACTTAACTGTAAATGTGACATACATAAACAATGTGTACATAAAAAAGTGAGCGAGAAATGCAACAAAAATCCATACCGTGTTCATCGCCGTTTTGTATGTCCAACAATACAAGAGGATTAAATATTTTTCAAATTCCCGTTCTAATCATTTTTTGTCCAATTGAAGTCTGCCTAAACTTTTTTGGGGTAGACCTTGTCGCTGTAGAGTTCTATGCAATTCCTTTCACACACACACTAATTGGGGTTTTGATTTCCTCCAGCTGACGTATATACTGCCGCTAGAAGCATAACTGTCCCATGTTCTATGGGAATCCCTATACACATGGGACAATTATACTTCTCGCGGCAGTATAAAACTCAGCCAATTTAAACGTTTGAAATAGCTCGCCTGAGGTATTTATAATGGTGTTGAAATGCTCTGTGTTGCTGTAAAACTTATTCAGGAGACGTACTGTGTAGATATCGACGTTTGAAATACGCACACCAAGATCTCGCAATTTTATACTACCGCCCTCCCCTTAAGCCCAGGAGTGGTTTATTTTACTCTCAATCCAAACGTCAAAACGGCACAGTACCAATGCAGCTGGATAAGTCTATACCGGTTGGTCAGTGACTGGTGGAAGAAAACAAATCGTTGAACACACAAATGCAGTTACAGATTGCCAAGTACCGTAAACCGGGGTGACATTGACCACTTTTGGAAGTAATCATTACATATTTTTGGACGCAACACATTTTTTTCAAGTTTAATATTTTTAAACCATGTACTGATGTATGGAGAACAAGATTGGATGGTTTTACCTACAATTGTCCGCTTACAGTCTTTTTTTTTCAAAAATGATTTCAAGTTTATGTCCATTTTCGTGTTCCGGGGTGACTTTGATAACCTGCATGTTCACCCTCATATAAAGTTATTGATGTCAATGTTTTTCATTTAAATGTTTGTTTAAACTAATTCTGGAAAGATACTCATTGTTAAATAGATGTTAAATTGGTATTATACAAAGTATTTCAATGGACTGTAAAATTCGAGTAACCAAAATTCGTATAATTTGTGTTCAACTAGAATAAAAGATTCTGAAAACCTTTAAACCTGCTAAAATTGTTTTGTTTCAATGTTTTATCAATGTACAAAAAGTTTCATCCATTTTAACACGTTGGAATATTGAACAATAAAAAAAATGTTTCGAATTTTAGCTTAAAATAATTTGAAATAATTGCCAACTAGTTTCACAAAAAATGTATTAAAAATAAACAAACTCTCAAAACTAAATTTAGCATATCCCAATCTAAAGGAAAATAAAAACTCGCTTGTAATTTATTATTCTTGCTCAAATCTGAGATTTATTTGTTTTATAAAAAATAGACACTTTACGATGCTTCGTAAAAATCAGGTAAAGTCAAATTTCGGTTTTTTGTAGATTTTGTACCCAAAAACCGAACAATATACTCAAAAAGTATAACAAATCAGTATTTTTTCAGTTTAGAATAAAAATCATTTCAAATTAAAATGATTCGGTAGACTATTCTGGTTTAATAAGCGATCTTCGAAAAAAGTTTCGAGTGATCAAAGTCACCCCGATGATCAAAGTCACCCCGGTTTACGGTACTCTATAAAATGAAAACAAATAAAATGAAAATTTCAATTATATATGAACAGCATGCTTTGATCGAACAGCGCTTCCAAATTAATTTTTCTTCTGCAATTCGACCTGTCAACACGAATGGTAGACAAATTTGATTGCGTGGTGAGTCATAAAATGATTACCCTTTTGTATGGGACCTTGGCGTATTTAATTTGTATTTGATCACACTCTGCATAATCACGAACAAAGGAGTGCGATATAGTTGCTTCGACCATTCATAAAAATAAAACAAATTTTCTGGAAAATCATTTGGCATCCCTGCACTAACACAAATATTTCATGTGTTTGCACTCTTGAAAATTCATGAAGTTCAAACAGCACAAAATTTTTTTCGCATGGCAATTTGTTTGACGTATACTCAAATTTGACTATATTTGACAAACAGTGTACTGATCCATCAAACTTGTTCTATTATGTTTGTGAAACAATATTAGGCGTAACGTCCGGTAACGCATCAATGCAAATATTTGATGAAAAAAGTTTGTTAAACAGTTGATATCGTGTACTGGCCTTGTCAAATTCGTTTGTCAAACACGTTTATTTGATCAAATTTTGCTTCATCAAATATTTCACGTTATGACAAACAGTGTACTGGTAGCTTTAGTTTATATTTTTATATTCAAAACGATGACCTATCGATTTCTATACATTGGTTTAATGCAACGAACGCAAACTACAAATTATGGAAAAATAAAATCATAAATTCAATATTCAAAAATGTGAAGGTATTTGCAGATTCAGATCAATTTATGTTATGGTACGGTTTTTGTTGGAAATATTGTACATTCGTGATTCGCTGGTTGGGTTGACAGATGTCGAAAAGTGGTCAAAGGGGACGTTATCAATAAAAATGCATCTGTTCACGTCACCAACTATTGTCAGTTTTATTGTCTAAATGATTTAATAATAGAATTTGACGCTCAGATGCTTTTTAGTTCGACAATGGACCAACTAGCGGAGGTCCAACTAAAAAGCGGCTCCTGTTAAAAATTGTCCAACCAACGAATCACGACTGTGTTAGTTTTAACATTTCATATATCCACAATTTGTAGTATACAGCAATTGCAGTCAACTAGTGAATAAAAATGGACAGACCGTAATTTTTAATACAAAAATATATACTAAATAATGATTATACACATAGTAGAGATCAATTATATTGTCTATTATTTCTGGTAGACAACTCTATTTTATATTCTTCTGAAGGAACATTTTTGATAAAACATCTACCAGTTAAGTAAAGAAAAACAATTAGAGTCAGTCAACAAACCACTGAGATATGGCCTTTTTAATTAACGATTCCAACTTTTATTTTATTTATTTAATTTTTTTAATTTACACGTTATAGTTAACGTTAGGTAGACAATCCTATTTTCATATTTTTTCAGCGCGGCATATAGATAACACCTTTTGTACATTATATTTGTGTAATTAAATGGTAAGGTTTTTCTTTAAAACATAGACACGTATAAACGAACTAAATAGTCTATGGACAAACATGGTTTCATGCTTGAAGTCTGGTAGAAAACCCATCTATGGCCGCATATCACATTCAAATCGTTATAACTTTCGATTCCGTCAATGAAATATTTTCAAACTTTCAGGGGATATACTTGATTACTACATCTTTCGATAGTGCAAACCTCATGCGTTTTGGTAGCTCTGTCGGTAAGCTAACCTCACACGCATTTGCTATAGCGTCAAGTGTTTGTTGTCACTTTTATAGATATTCAAAGTTATTGTAGATTAAAAGTTGCCTCAATTGTAACCTCACGTATTTTTGGAAAAAGTTTGTGGTGTTCCTTCTGTGAGACTAAACATCATAAAGCTTTTCGTTATTGTAAATAGGTGCAAAATATGTTATTTGTATGAAGAAATTTGCAAAGGTAAATATTTCCTGCCAGTTTAATATTAATTCAAGTTTGCTTATGGCAAACTTGAATTAATATTAAACTGGTTTCGGATACATGAACAACTTTTTGTGGGGAAACCTGAACTAAATTTAGGTTCGGAGTTTTATAATATTTGGTTAAGGCTTGACTATGAGTGTAACTATGAAGTCTGCGCTAATTTACAATCTTGAGAAGGGACATAGAGTACGTCGAGCAGGTAAAATACACAATATCTCGTACCCTACGTTAAGTCGTTACGTTAGAAACTTAAAAAGGACGAGAAACGTAATTGGAAGCTGATTTTGGACAACAAGAGACAGAAATTAGTGCTTATCTTTTTCATTGTTTAGAAATAAAATTAGGATTGAGCAGTGTAGAAACTCCTTTTAGAGGCTACGAATCAAATCAGTCTGAGATCTCACTGAATATACCTATAATGTACCATCACCAGGCAGAAAGTATAGGTATCTACCAGGTTAATGACGAGAAACGTAGATTCCCAAAGGCTCAACCACGTAAGTTTAGAAATATGAAAAGGGCGAGGAAGAAGCAGCATCACTACCGACTCGCCATAAATGAAATTGATCAACGAAAAACACGATGGGAGAAAGAAAAGAACACAAAAATATTAAAAACAATAACAAATAATTTATTATATGGATTTTATACTACAAGCTAGGGCGACCATACGTCCTGGTTTTCCAGGACATGTCCTGGTTTTGCATTGACTGTCCTGGTGTCCTGGGAAGTCGAGGAAAATGCTTGATTTGTCCTGGTTTTTCTCCTGTGAGCCTAATATATTTCTATCTATTCAGTCTTCGATTTTCACTATGCCCTAGATCGCAGTAACGACTGACCGCAACCATAACTGCAACGTATACACAACTTCAATCGGAATGCGACTAACAAAACTTAATAAGTCGAATCTCCCAATTGTACCTTCCGATGTTTTCTTTAAGAGTGCCTCGTCAACATCGATGAAACAATGTTTACCAGCGCTTCTTCTCGGCTTAAATCGTCATTCAATCCGGGACCGGAAGTATTCCCTTTGGTACCTCTGAAAAGACACATCAGCATTTTGGTGCTTCTGCTTCTACTTAGGTTCTCTTGCTAGTGGTTTTTTTTCGTCTTCCTGGAAATCCATTTAATAAAAAGAAAAATAGCACCTAATCAGTCGCTCTGCTTTTTTTTTTCCTATTCGTTTATTTGATAAGGCAAGTTTGCGTTAGCTTAAAGGTGCCAATTTTGTTTTGTTTTACATTTTAAATTACTTAAAACTAGGGGATTACATATTGATTAGCTATACATATACACAAGGGGGTAATATAATTTTCGTAAGATTAGGGGGTCATTTAGTTTTTATGGTATGGTTTGACATTTTTAGCAATGAGATTATTGGAGCAAATAATGTTTAACTAAGGGGGAAAATTTATACGACTATCTTAAAAGTAGAAATAATTAGAGGGCGTGATTAAATTTTGTAAAGATTCGGAGACATTAATTAGAGTTATTTTATGTGGTAGTAGAGTTGGGCATTTTCAACGAGATCATATAATATAATAGTTAAAACTAGAAAAGGCAAGAAGAGCTAATGCTTCATGAAGATATTTGGGGGGGGGGGGGAAGGGGTGTTACTTCTGTGTATAAGAGTCAGGGGAAGTAGGGTGGATAAACATGGCAGGGGGAGAACATTATTTCAGTTTCAGACTTCGGGAGATCAACGGATGGATTACAGAATCAGGGTGGCCTTCATCAGGAAGAATCATGTACTGGGACGCCGGGTGGTCGTTCTTAAGATGGCAGGGGTTTCTCCAGACGATTTCGTAGTGCGGCTCAGATGTTGATCGGCTACATTTCGAGTTGTGCGTGTGATGTTCGTGCTTTAGGTCCCGTGTTTGTTGGCTCATTTGACAGGGATGTTTTGTGTCGCCTTGGAGTCGCATCAAACCATCGTGGGTGTATGGTACAGGTGGAAGAGAGCGTTTCTGAGAATGATAAGGAAAAAGGGGCAGTTAAAGTTGGATATTGATGGTTTTTATGAAGGTGTATATAAAGGACATATAGAGGACATCGCGGCTTGCCAACACATCTCGAACCGGGACGTTGGGTGGTCTTCCTCGGGCCCGGAGGGTGTCCATAAGCCGAGACCTGGCGGAACTGTACTCGGTGCACGCCCAGACTATGTGCTCTATATCGTGATAACCGTCGCCACAAGCGCAGATACCACTCTCCACGAGCCCAATACGTCGGAGATGTGCATCCAGCGTGTAATGGTTCGCCATGAGTCGGGACATCACACGAATGAAGTCACGACCCACATCCATCCCCTTGAACCAAGGTTTCGTCGATACCTTAGGGACTATCGAATGTAGCCACCTTCCTAGCTCCCCATTGCTCCACGAGGTTTGCCAACTTTCGAGGGTTCTCTGATGAGTAATACTGAAAAATTCGTTGAAGCAAATTGGTCTTTCAAAAACGTCACCTTCAATAGCACCCACCTTAGCTAAGGAGTCCGCTTTCTCATTGCCCGGAATGGAGCAATGAGAAGGGACCCACACCAAGGTAATCTGGAAAGATTTGTCAGATAAAGCACTCAGTAACTCCCGTATTTTCCCCAAAAAATACGAGGAATGCTTTCCATGTTTCATCGAGCGAATAGCGTCAATAGAACTCAGACTATCCGAGACGATGAAGTAATGGTCTGCGGGTAATGTGTCAATGACTCCAAGGGTATACTGAATAGCAGCTAGTTCTGCGGCGTAAACTGAAGCAGGGTCACTGAGTTTGTAGGAGGCGGTGAACTTTTGATTGAAAATACCGAAGCCAGTGGACCCTTCGAGGTTTGATCCGTCAGTATAAAACATCTTAGAACAGTCGACTTCTCGGAATTTATTATAAAAAATATTTGGAACCACTTGTGGGCGTATGTGGTCCGGAATTCCACTAATCTCATCTTTCATGGATGTGTCGAAGAAAACAGTAGATTCAGAAGTATTTATGAAATGCACACGGTTGGGATTGTAAGAAGAAGGATTAATATTTTGCGCCATGTAGTCAAAGTACAGGGACATAAAACGGGTCTGAGAATTGAGCTCAACAAGCCTTTCGAAATTTTCAATCACCAACGGGTTCAAGATATCGCATCGAATGAGCAATCGATATGAGAGTTCCCAAAATCGATTTTTCAGTGGGAGAACGCCCGACAGGACTTCGAGACTCATCGTATGGGTCGACTGCATGCACCCTAAGGCGATACGCAAACAACGATACTGAATTCTTTCGAGTTTGATGAAATGTATGTTCGCGGCGGATCGAAAGCAGAAGCATCCGTATTCCAGTACCGACAGTATCGTTGTTTGATACAACCTAATTAGGTCTCCTGGGTGGGCACCCCACCACGTTCCGGTTATTGTACGAAGAAAGTTTATCCTTTGTTGGCATTTCTGTTTCAGATACCGAATATGGCATCCCCAAGTACCTTTCGAGTCGAACCAGACCCCTAGATATTTTACTGTGAAGACCTGAGCTATAGTTTGACCCATTAATAGAAGCTGTAGTTGTGCTGGTTCACGCTTCCTAGAAAATACAACTAGCTCAGTTTTCTCCGTGGAGAATTCGATACCCAGCTTAATAGCCCATGCAGACAAATTGTCCAAGGTATTCTGTAATGGTCCTTGTAGATCGACAGCTTTGGGTCCCGTAACAGACACCACGCCATCATCTGCAAGTTGTCTTAACGTGCAGGAATTGTCAAGACATTCATCAATGTCGTTGACGTAGAAATTGTATAACAGGGGGCTTAGACATGAGCCCTGGGGAAGGCCCATGTAGCTAAATCGTGATGTCGATAAGTCACCATGCGAAAAATGCATGTGCTTTTCCGACAACAAGTTTAGTAAAAAGTTGTTTAAAGTCGCTGAAAGACCATGCTGGTGCAGCTTCTCTGAAAGAATGTTGATAGAAACTGAATCAAAAGCCCCCTTTATATCTAGGAACACTGATGCCATCTGCTCTTTACTAGCATAGGCCATTTGAATTTCGGTTGAGAGCAACGCAAGACAATCGTTCGTCCCTTTGCCTTTGCGAAAGCCAAACTGTGTATCTGACAGTAAGCCATTTGCTTCGACCCAATTGTCGAGGCGGGATAGGATCATTTTCTCGAACAACTTCCGGATACAAGATAGCATTGCGATCGGTCGATACGAATTGTGGTCGGA
Source organism: Topomyia yanbarensis (assembly GCF_030247195.1). NCBI lineage: Eukaryota > Metazoa > Arthropoda > Insecta > Diptera > Culicidae > Topomyia > Topomyia yanbarensis. The sequence goes on along the minus strand of NC_080671.1, from coordinate 237,563,338 downwards.
GGCTGGTTTTCCTGGTTTTTGGATGGCGATGACCTTCACTTGCCTCCAATCGTGTGGGACAATGTTAGCCTCAAGAAACTTATTAAATAAGTTCAACAAGCGTCTCTTGGCAGAGTCTGGCAGATTCTTCAACAAGTTGAATTTTATTCTGTCTGGCCCTGGAGCTTTATTGTTACACGACAAGAGAGCAAGTGAGAACTCCACCATCGAAAAAGGTGTTTCGTTCGCGTTATCGTCACGGGACACGGCGCGGTAGATCTTCTGTGCCGGGGCGGAATCCGGACAAACCTTCTTGGCGAAATCGAATATCCAACGGTTTGAATATTCCACGCTCTCATTAGTACTGTTTCGATTTCGCATACGTCGGGCTGTTCCCCAAAGAGTGCTCATCGATGTTTCTCTCGTTAATCCGTCGACGAACCGGCGCCAATAACCGCGTTTTTTGGCTTTCATCAAACTCTTCATTCGCTTGTCTAACGTCGCGTACTGTCGAAAACTAGCGGGTAACCCGTCGTTCCGGAAGGTCTTAAACGCGGCGGCCTTCTCTGCGTACACGTCTGAGCACTCTTTGTCCCACCAGGGATTGGGAGAACGTTTTTGTATGTTCGCGCCGGGTACTGGCTTAGTCTGAGCTTGATTCGCGCTGTCGAGAATCAAGCCAGCCAAAAAGCTGTACTCTTCCTCCGGAGGAAGTTCTTGAGTAGATTCGATGTTGTCGGATATCGCGGCAGCATAGCTCTTCCAATCGATATTTCGTGTGAGGTCATACGAAATATTGATTGTTTCCAATGGCCTTGAGCCGTTATTGATTGAGACTACGATCGGCAGATGGTCGCTACCGTGGGGATCAGGGATTACCTTCCACGCGCATTCTAACTTTAGCGAGGTCGAGCAAAGGGATAAATCTAATGCGCTTGGGCGCGCAGGTGGGGGAGGAATCCGTGTCATTTCACCCGTGTTTAGAATTGTCATGTTGAAGTTGTCGCAAATATTGTGAATTAAAGAGGAACGGTTATCATCATAAAGGCAACCCCATTCCGTACCGTGAGAGTTAAAGTTGCCTAAAACTAGTCGCGGTGCTGGCAGGGATTCTATGATGTCATGTAGCCGGCGATGCCCAATCGCGGTGTTGGGGGGAATATATATGGAAGCTATGCAAAGATCTTTGCCTTTGGTTGTTACTTGACAAGCGACAACTTCAATACCTGTTATCGAGGGAAGGTTAATTCTGTAGAAGGAATAGCGCTTTTTGATCCCCAAAAGCACTCCTCCATAGGGAGTGTCTCGATCCAGGCGAATAATATTAAAGTCGTGGAAGTTGAGATCTATGTCGGAAGTTAACCAAGTTTCACATAATGCAAATGCATCGCAACTCAAATTATTTATTAAAATTTTGAAGGAATCGATTTTCGGGATGATACTTCTGCAATTCCACTGTAGAACAGTGATCAAATCCGTGACCTCGTTCGATGAGTTAGCCATCGAAGGATACAATCGCTGAAAGGAGGGGCCATTTAGCAGTCATCTGCTTCAAAAATGTTCTTACTGTAGGGAGAAAAGCTAACATAAGATTTTTAATAGGATCAGTTATATTGAAAGTTTTTATTATCCAGTCCACTATGTCCGAGAGTTTGATAATTCCAGTGCCGCGATTATTCTCGAACTGAAACAGAGGAACACTTGGGATTTTTGATGTTCCGGGAAGTGCTGGGAACTCCTTCTCTGAGTTTAATCCTCCGAGACCAGGAGCTAATTGCTTCGGTTTGGTTGCAACACTTCCAATAGATGTGACTTTCTGAGTCCCGTCAAGGGATACCTTCTGGCCTTTACAACGAACTTTAGGAGAGGAAATGTTCCTCCTCTTCCTATAACTTCTAGGCGCCCTAGTAGATGTTCCCTCTTGTGGGTCATCAGCCTCGCCCTCGTTAGGAGGCAAGTGAGCATAGATGTTTGTTGAGGTTGGTGGTGTAGCTTTCTTTAGCATTTCTGCGAAAGAACGTTCGGATCGTCCAGCAAGGGAACGTTTTAGTTTATCCCCGCGTAGTTTGTACGCGGGACATGCCGAGATATCATGCAGACTCTCCGCACAGTAAGGACACTTTTCGGCTTGCTTACTGCACGAATCATCTAGATGATTCTCCCCGCATTTTCCACAGCGGGCCTTATTGCTACAATGGGTGGCTGTGTGACCCAATTGTTTACACTTTGTGCAATTCATGACCCGCGGCACAAACAGACGCACAGGCAGACGAACCTTGTGCAAGAGGACGTAATTTGGCAAAGCGGTACCAGCGAAGGTCAACCGATAAGAGTTTGATTGGGGGTACGTTTTTGAACCATCCCCCGCGACTACTACTGAGTGCAAACGCTTGCACTCGAGTATTTTCACTGGCTGTAGTAAGCGGTCTCTGAAACGGCCAACCCCGTACTGCAGCAGATCCTCGCATGTCAAACTGTCATCGGTGACAACGCCTTCAGACTGTACTTTCACAGCTGGAATATACACGTGATAGTCCTTCGTAAAGTGCTCGCAGCAAGCAATATCGTTTGCCTGCTTTGAGTTAGTCAGCACGACCCTCAGCCTGTCTGAGCGGACCTTTTTTATTTCGATCACAGCCGAGAACCGTTCCGTCAGGTCTTTTGAAATCTGTAATAGATTCAGCGATTTTGTTTTGGGCCGAAAGAAGACCACAAAGGGACCGGTCGAGAGCTCTGGATATTGTTTGGGTCGGGGGAGAGCCTTATGAGTCGACTCGATCTCCATTTGGCCATCCGGGGAGGAAGCCATCGACACCGTCAATGCACGGGGTCAGCACCCGCGCAGACGGGAAAAAGCCGTGAATGTATCAAAAAGGTAGATTTCACTTATCTGTATACTCGTTTCCCACGACGCACCAGTCCAGCTTAAATAGCTGGTTATTGTTCAATCCTCGCTTTACGAACAAAAGGTTGAGGAATGTGGCCTAACGGTTAACACACGCACAAAAGAATAAAAGTCCAAACCTCGAAGAGGCAGAGAATGGCAAAATAACCTTGAACGCGGATTACTGCACTGTTCTTTTTCCAACAGACCGAAAACAAAACACTTCTATCTCGATCGAACGATGCGTAGAGACTGAGTCGCTCTGCTTGTCAACAGTGCAGTGAATCAAACGAACGTTTCCACCTAAAGTCTGCTGTCTGTATGTACCGTGCCAGTACTATAAACAAGCAAAGCAATCGAATAATAAATTTCGTCCAAAGCCAGTGTGAACAATATAGCACCGTTACTTTCATCGATGTGATATCGATCATTCATTTCAATATGTTTGAAACTCAACAGAAAAATTCAACAGCAAATTTGTAAATGCAGTTTAGACTAACGAAAGTCGTCGTTATACAAGCTCACTACACTCGTTACTGATAACATTTAAAACTTTGGCTATAACGGAAAGCTACGCAATGGAAGACAACATGCAATACGTCGTTGAACATGATAATGTTAGGACCAAGATACCCGTTTCTATTGACAATGATAAGATTGATATGCGTCTGCACGATCTACACCTGGGTACTATTAATAAATTTATTACAACCATCATGTCGGAATACGTAACGGAGGAATTCTTTAAGTTTGAAACCCGGAGAAAATTTAGGTATTTCCAACGGTTTTTGTTTCGTGAGAATGCGAGTGACCTATTCCTTCATATCTGAGCTTTCAATTCAAAGCAAAACGCATGACCAAATCTCAAATCACGATGTGCACGTATGAAGGACAGACTCCTGCGTGCCCTACATTGTTACACAAGAAGACACACTACGAGAAACCATGTACACAAACCTCTAACGAAGCAATATCAATTGCAAGCATACCCATCACACAGCCCTTTCATCAACATCAAATAAATCACAAACAGGAAGGAAGAAGGAAGAGTATAATTTTTTGTCCAACTCGATTCTCAATACCGCGATTCAAGCTAAGATGAAACGAGTACCTGGCGTGAACACTCAAAAACGTTCTTCCAACCGGTGGTGGAATAAAGAGTGCTCTGATGTACACGCGGAGAAGGCTTTGTACTTTGTACTTCAACTAGATGGCACAGATCATCAATTCATTCGTATTAAGTCAACCGTACTCATTTCTTAAATACTTCTGATCCAAGTGTATTTTCGACACATCCATGAAGGAAGCGATTTGTGGAATCCCGGATCACATTCTGCCACAAGTGTTCTCAATTATTTTCTATAATAAATACCATCAAGTCGACAGCGGCAAAATGTTCTACACTGACGGATCAATTCTCGACGGGTCCACAGGCTTCGGTATCTGAAATCGGCAATGAAAATCTTGCTGCCTCATTCACACTCAATGATCCAGCTTCAATTAAAATCGCAGAATTAGCTGCCATTCAGTATACTCTCGAGATCATTCACACCATGCTTACAGACCATCGCTTCATCGGACTGTCTCAGCTCCATTGAGGCCATCCGTGCGGCGAGGCCTGGAAATCACTCACCGCATTTCCTTTTTTTGCTCCATATAATTTTTACGTGAATTTATGTTAGTAGGTATGTGGAAAACAGGTAACTTTTATCTGTAGAGTCACTACCTATTTTTTTACGGGGCAATCCGATGTTATTTACGTAAATGAGGTGGATTAAATCTATGTATATTTTCACGTCGAAATAACATGATTCATTTTTTGAGTGTATTCTGGAAGCTGATCGAACTCGAACGAACATTTTGTTCTGCTGTATATATTTGAAGAAATCTTTGCTCAAATAAAAGAAGCAAACCGAATGCTTAGTATGCGGAAACTCAACTTGCATTATATGCAACCGATCGATAAAATGCAGATGACTGAAATAGGCTCAACACTCTTGTTTTAACTATATCTTATTTTCATTAAGGTATTAATAACGCACATCAATGTGAACGAATTCAAACATACATACGTGGTGCAATTGTCCAAAAAGAAAATATATGCCTTGAAGAACAGCTCATGAAAGAAAGAATGATACATTTTATTATTCATTCAATGAATATACGAATATTGGTGCTTCTATATTGAATGTCTCCCATATTGTTCAGATCAATGATTATATCCTTGAGGCCAACATGGATAGAACTACGGAAACTGCCTGATACGTGCTTTTCCGTGTACTGTGACGAGTTACCGAAACAAATAAAACATAGTCACAAATAAAACATTTGTAGAATAATGCTAACACTGTCCGCAACATTGCAAGTTTCCATAGGTTCCAAAACTTAATGTTTGTTCAATATTTTGCTTTATTTTGAATATTTGGATACAATTGTATTGGGAATTCATCTAATAGGCTTGAAAAGCAAATCATTCTATTTCATTTTTCATTTTGCAGTCTTTCGTTAAAGTTATACGAACGCATGGTATAGCAAAGCCTAGTTTTTTCTTATATATATATATATATATATATATATATATATATATATATATATATATATATATATATATATATATATATATATATATATATATATATATATATATATATATATATATATATATATATATATATATATATATATATATATATATATATATATATATATATATATATATATATATATATATGTGTGTGTGTGTGTGTGTGTTTGTGTGTGTTCGTGCGCTAAACACTAAAACCATTACCATTTTTTCAGGAATGCCGGGAAAGAAAAATACTATAACATATCAATGCTGTCCCGAACCCTATGTTGATATTACGTTTACCATACAAATTCGTAGACGGACGTTGTACTATTTTTTTAATTTGATTGTACCATGTGTCTTAATTTCATCGATGGCTCTATTAGGTTTCACACTACCACCGGACTCTGGCGAAAAATTAACATTAGGTAAATATATAACTAAATGACTTCATTTCGTTTTCTGATAACCGCTGTGTTGGAATGGTCAACGAGACGTATATTTTTCGAAGTATTGGAGTAATCAACGAGATATATATTTCTCGTTTTTCCATCATAATAATTATTTTCTTATAACGCGGGATAAATGATCCGTTGAACACAGTAAAAAATTGCCACGCCTAATCAAACTGATTTTTGCATGAATTTGGTTGTCATATATCGATTGAAGTGATTAATTATTGAATTACAATTCTTGGGCTTTGAAAATCATTTAATACTAATTCCTTTTGAAGTCGCGTCAGTCTATAGAATTAATTTTCATCTTTGTTTGCAATTTTCAAAACACGAGTACACCAATGTCCATAACTAACAACGAACCCTCAAAAAATCGGAGAATAACCTCACTTTACTTATATTTTCAGCATAATCTCACGCGTTACGTGGTGACCGTTATTTAACAGTTCAAGTTTTCAAGTTCCGTCAAACGGGGATACTTGCAACACTTTTTAACTTAAAAGTTGGGTTTGCTCCAGTATACGGAAGTTGCTCCGGAGCAAACAGGAGCAAAAAATACTAGCACCTTTTTACTCCGGTTTGCTACCAGAAAAATAAAAACGCTTCTAATCCACCTAATAGTGTGATGATACATTTATTATAACTCTTACCGCTTTCTTTGGGTATTATATCGATTGAGAACATTTAAAACTTGATGCTTCGCGATGTTTTTGATAACACATACAGTGACACAATCTCATTATCGTATACCGCTATGCGGAATGCTTATATGCATTTTACAAGTAATAAATTAGTTTACGTTTAGTTTTATTTATGTAGAAATAGTTCACTAGACAGTATAGGGAAGATACAATAATTATCTTTGTACTACAAATGCTCATTTTTCAAAAATAATCATAATTCTAAAGATAGTCAAATGTACACCGAATCTCATATTCGTACAGTACACATATTTTTTTAAAAAATCAATTGAAATTGCTATAATAAATATTCAATGTGGTAGCTTTTGTTTATAATTACAGTTTTCAATCGTATTGGAATGCTGACCACTAGTTTTTGTGAGTATTCAACTTCAGTTTAATCTTATTCTTCTAAATAGTAGTTTCTAAGATCATTCTAAATATAATCCGGATAGTTTCGCACTTTTTATCCAAATAATCCCATTTATTTTTCTAATCAGTTAATAAGCGGGGTCCGCAGTGGAGAATCCATAACATTTAAAAAATTATAAATTTACCTTATGCTTTAGGTTCTTCTCCTGGACGAATTTCCAATATCCACCATTTCTTAGTAAAAGTACTATTTTACGGAAGCTTTACCTTAAAATTTGTTTTAAGATATTCATATTAAAATACACATTCTGATCCAACTTTCCGCCAATAAAGACCAAATTTCTAGCACTTCTAGTGGACATATAATACCCCCTACAATAACTCCACTGTTCCTGCGCTTAGCCGCTGTTATAAGGCTTTTACGTCCAGGTCTGAGTTCGATTTTCTCCACTCAAAACAATAGCCATTTGTGTCAAAGATGTTGAATTTGAACTCGTAGACAAAGTTTACAATCTTCCCAATATTCCGGTAAAATGTTTCAATGTTGTTTAGTAAATAAAAATCAATTCTTTGATCTTCTCATGATGAACGGCTTCTTGCACAGAACACAGGCATTGTAATTGTCCGTTCTCCATACATTACGAACCGTACCAGAGCAGACTTATACTTAAATGCTATGATTCAATTTATTTGCCATGTATATAGCATTAGTTAATCGGTTTTCCCAAATTTTTCCAATGAAAAATCATTTATCCCTCATCGTAAATATTTTACTGTTCAAGTTTTTCGAAACACCTGCTCTACGTTTCGCCACATCAAAGTTTTTTACGACATGTTAAAAAACTTTCAGGCAACCTTTGAACAATTTCAAAGATTTCATGAAGTAATTTAGCTTCATTTTCAGGAATAATAATTAGTTTCCGTCCCATAATGGCAGTTAGTTTACTTTTTTTAACCATAAGGTTAATTTGAGGGAATTTCCTAAACTGGTGTAGAGGAAACTGTGCCAATGAACACTTTTCTGTAGTCATAAAATCTTTTTTTCTAAGTAGAACAAAAAAAAATAAAGAGGTAACAGGTCTTACATTACAAATTAATTGACTTTTCAAAAGTGTACGAATATGAAATTGTGCCATTTTCACACCAAGTAATGATTTTTTTGGTGTAGTGTACGGAAACTTTCACACTTTTGATTACAAATGATAAGAAAATGACAGATGATGATTCTAATACCACATTTACAAAACAATACTTATATTAAATAGTGAAAACATTTACGAAACAATATTAAACATATACATACACTAGATGTGTACGAATATGAAATTGTGTCACTGTAGGGGAGACCGAGGAGTGTTGAAACATTTTTTTGGTTTTGCATTTCTTCTATAGAAAGGCTATGCAATCACTCTGAAAACCGACTTGTGAACCGAGACTCGGAGGGCTGAGTCTCTTATACCATTCGACTCAGTTCGTCGAGTTAGGCAAATGTCTGTGTGTGTGTGCATATGTGTATGTGACCAAAAATATGCACATCGGTTACTCGGAGATGGCTAAACCGATTTTTTCAAACTTAGCCTCAAATGAAAGGTACAACGTTACCATAGGTTGCTATTGAATTTCATTTAATTCCGACTTCCGGAGCTACAAGTTGAAGGGTCACGCATGAAATTCCCATATAAATCGGAATCAGCATGGTATCTAAAAGATGCAATACTTCATAAAATGTGTTCGAAGGTGTTTAGATTTATAGTATCAGCTGACTGATGCCCAATCAAATCCATGTTGGCAACATTGGACACGTTCGGCGGAACCGGAAGCTTCGGATAAGTAATTAAGTTCCTAAATTGAATTCACATAGCTGCTTCTTAAGCATGTCTGACTCGATTTTCACATATTTAGTCTCAAATGAAAGCCACAACATCCTTATTGAATGCTATTAAATTTTCTTTGGATCGGAGTTCTGGTTCCTGTGTTACGGGTTGAAGTATGTGGTCATATGCAAAATTCCTATATAAATTGGTATAATCAATATATGTATAAATGATGCAAAAATAATTAAATCAGTTACAAATTGCTTGAAGCTGTTGGTTGACACTCTTATACTATTCGACTTACTTCGTCGAGGTAGGGAAATGTGTATATTAGGGTGGGACAAAAAATAGATTCCGGCTCCGAGCAACTTTTTAGGTACCATTTGGGTCCTAGAACAACTGTGCAAATTCTTAGCTTGATCGGTGAAACTATATTTTTGCGCCCACTGTTTAAAGTTTACATGGGATTTTGTATGGGAAACTTAACTTTTACAAAATAATTCCTCCAGGAGTCGCCCATTACTTCCTAAAAATAAATCGTTATGTGGCTTGTATAGGAAATTTAATAAAGGAAAAAAGTCTCGAAAACCACGAAACGATCTGATGCTTGAGAAAAAAGTTATTAAGCAGAAACCGATTGATGCTCTGATGATTGATAAAATATTAATTTTTTCTAGCACCACTGCTGTTGGTTGTCCAACTATACTCAATTTTGTTTTAATCCTCTCTTAACGTATCTAAATCGTTTATCTATATTATTTGGCCACTTCGCAAGGTTTTGAGGGATAAATTGGGCTTATTTTGTACATAATAAGAGAAAGTTAAACATTTTGTATATAATAAAACCGTCAGAAGCAGTGATGCTATGAAAAGTGAAATTTTCATCAATCTTCAGGGCATCAATCGGTTTTTGCTTAATAAATTTTTTCACAAGCATCAGATCGTTTTGCAGTCTTCTAGACTTTGTTTCCTTGACAAATTTCCTATAAAAATCAGACATCTGTTTATTTTTAGGAGATAACGGGTGACTCTTGGAAGAATTAATTTTCAAAAGCCAATTTTCCCATATGAAATCCCATGTAAACTTTAAACCGTGGGTGCAAAAATATAGTTTCACCGATCGAGCTAAAAATTTGCAGAGTTGTTCTGGGAGCTAAATGGGACCCAAAAAGTTACTCGGAGCCAAATTTTATTTTTTTTCATATAACCATGTCCCACTCTAGTGTTTATGCGTATGTCTGTGTGTATGCGTGTGACCAACAATTGCGCATCGGTTACTCAAAGATGACCGAACCGATTTAACCTCCCCCCCCCCACTAACCCTTACACCACCACTTTTCATTAACACCCTCCCCACTGGCCACCTTCGCACCCGCATCAGGGCTTTGCAAAAAACATTCATTTTTGAAATCTCAAAGGCCTACTATTGTGACAAATATCAATACAAACTTAGACCATTCGTTATCGAGCACTCAGTCGAGATAGAAGTCTTTTGTCATCGGTCCGTACACTCTATAGCGACAAATAGTGTTAATCCGCGTTCAAGGTTATTTACACACTCTGCGCCTAGTTGAGGTTTCAGTATTTTTTCCCTTCTTTTGTGTTTCTGTTTCTGAGTACCGTTAGCCGGTCAGTGAAGTGAAACAGTGTTCTTCTAGTAAGCCGTCTGGATACCGTTACATACACAAGCTAAGTATTAGTTTTCGTTTCCCCTTCTTGGTTGTCTTAATAACGTGCACTGGGCAATAGGCCCGTGCAAAAATGACTTCCCCTGACGGCGGTTCATCTCAAGGTGAGATGGACGTTGAAATAAAATTGGCTCCCCGGCTCAAGGTATATCCGAGCTCGGCCACCGGACCATTTGTGATCTTCTTTCGGACCAAAGAAAAAAAGTGTTTGAATCTGTTGCAGATTTCTCGAGTTCTGACGGATCGGTATTCGGCCGTGACAGAAATATCGAAAATTCGGCCTGATAAGCTTCGGGTGGTAGTTAACAGTTCAACTCAGGCAAACGATATTGCTGGATACGAGCCCTTTACGAGGGAGCACAGGGTGTATATTCCAGCTAGCAGGGTTGAAGTCAGTGGGGTCGTTTCCGATTCGAGTCTGAATTGCGAGGACCTGCTAAAATATGGGACTGGCTGTTTCAAAGACCCCATGCTTAAGCCAGTGAAGATACTGGAATGCAAACGTTTGCATTCAGCATCAGTCGCAGCTGACGGGAAGAAAACATACGTCAACTCAGACTCTTATCGGGTGACCTTCGCCGGCTCTGCCCTGCCTAATTACCTCCTTTTTGACAAGGTTCGTCTACCTGTTCGCCTCTTTGTGCCGCGGGTCATGAACTGTACTAATTGCAAACAATTGGGACACACAGCCTCCCATTGTAGCAATAAAGCCCGCTGTGGGAAATGCGGTGGGAGTCATGCGGATGATTCCTGTGGTAGAGATGTCGAAAAGTGCCTCTACTGTGGGGGAAACCCACACGATCTCCCTTCATGTCCCGCGTACAAACAGCGCGAGGAAAATCTTAAGCGTTCCCTTCAGGGACGCTCTAAGCGATCTTTTGCAGAAATGCTTAAGATAGCTACGCCACCTTTCTCTACGAACATCTTTACCAACTTGTCTACTGACGAAGGCGACTGTGATGAACCCCAGGAGGGAACATCTTCTGCTGTCCCTAGAAGTAGTAGAAAAAGGAAGAACATTTCCTCTTCCAAGCTTCGTCGTAAAGGCCAGAAGGTGTCTCTTCATGGTCCCCCTAAAATAACTACTCAAGGAAGTACTGGTGCAAAACCGAAGCAAGTCGCTCCCGGTCTCAGTAACCTGAGCTCAGAAAAGGAGTTCCCAGCACTTCCAGGAACATCAAAAACCCCAAGTGTTCCCATATCTCAGCCAGAGAAAGAAAACAGTGCTGGCTTAATAAATTTCTCTGACATTGTGGACCGTATTCTTACAGCGTTAAACATTTCTGACCCCCTTAAAAGTATCTTGATAAGCTTTCTCCCCGCAGTAAAAACATTCTTGATGCAGTTCACTGCGAAATGGCCCCTCCTTTCAGCGATTGTATCCTTCGATGGCTAATTCATCGAACGAGGTCAAGGATTTAATCACTGTTCTACAGTGGAATTGCAGAAGCATTATCCCGAAAATCGATTCGTTTAAAATCTTACTAAATAATTTGAAATGCGATGCATTTGCCCTATGCGAGACATGGCTCACTTCAGAAATAACCCTACACTTCCACGATTTTAATATTATTCGCTTGGATCGAGAAGACTCTTACGGAGGAGTACTTTTGGGGATCAAAAAGTGCTATTCTTTCAATCGGATCGACCTCCCCTCGAAACCAGGCATTGAAGTTGTCGCTTGCCAAACCAGAATTAAAGGCAAAGAACTTTGCATTGCTTCCACCTACATCCCCCCTAGAGCCTCAGTTAGCCACCGACGGCTTTGCGATATTGCGGAACTCCTCCCCGCACCGAGGCTAGTTTTAGGTGATTTTAACTCCCACGGCACGGCATGGGGTTGCCTTCATGACGATAATCGATCTACCCTACTCCATGAGCTTTGCGACAACTTCAATATGACTATTTTGAATACGGGTGAAATGACACGGATTCCTGTCCCTCCAGCGCGACCGAGCGCCTTAGATCTGTCCCTCTGCTCGACATCGCTGCGGTTAGATTGCATGTGGAAGGTAGTCTCTGATCCCCACGGCAGCGACCATCTGCCAATCGTAATTAATATTGCTAACGGTTCAGGGCCACCGAATACAATCAATGTTTCGTATGACCTCACACGAAATATTGATTGGAAGAGCAACGCGTCCGCGATATCCGAAAAAGTAGAATCGACACAAGAGCTTCCTCCGGAGGAAGAGTACGGGTTCCTGGCTGGCTTGATTCTCGATACCGCGATTCAAGCTCAGACTAAACGCGTACCAGACGCGAATTCACGCGGGCGTCCTCCCAATCCATGGTGGGACAAAGAGTGCTCAGACGTGTACGCGGAGAAGGCCGCTGCGTATAAGACCTTCCGGGACGACGGGCTGCCAGCTAGCTACCGACAGTACGCGATGGCGGAAACGCGCATGAAGAGTTTGATAAAAGCCAAAAAACGTAGCTACTGGCGCCGGTTCGTCGACGGACTAACGAGAGAAACATCGATGAGCACTCTTTGGAGTACGGCCCGGCGCTTACGAAACCGAAACAGTACCAATGAGAGCGTGGAATATTCAAACCGTTGGATATTCGATTTTGCCAAGAAGGTTTGTCCGGATTCCGCCCCGGCACAGAAGATCTACCGCGCCGCGTCCCCTCACAATAATGCGAACGAAACACCTTTTTCGATGGTGGAGTTCTCACTTGCTCTCTTATCATGTAACAATAAAGCTCCAGGGCCAGACAGAATCAAATTTAACTTGTTAAAGAATCTGCCAGACTCTGCCAAGAGACGCTTGTTGAATTTATTTAATAAGTTTCTTGAGGGTAATATTGTCCCTCATGACTGGAGGCAAGTGAAGGTCATTGCCATTCAAAAACCAGGAAAACCAGCCTCCGACCACAACTCGTATCGACCGATTGCGATGCTGTCCTGTATCCGAAAGTTGTTCGAGAAAATGATCTTGTTTCGCCTCGATAATTGGGTTGAAGCAAATGGCTTACTGTCAGATACACAATTTGGCTTCCGCAAAGGCAAAGGGACAAACGATTGTCTTGCGTTGCTCTCAACAGAAATTCAAATGGCTTATGCTAGCAAAGAGCAGATGGCATCAGTTTTCCTAGATATAAAGGGGGCTTTTGACTCAGTTTCTATCAAAATTCTTTCTGAGAAGCTGCATCAGCATGGTCTTTCACCGACTCTAAACAACTTTTTGCTAAACTTGCTGTCTGAAAAACATATGCATTTTTCGCATGGTGATTTATCGACATCACGAATTAGCTACATGGGTCTTCCCCAGGGCTCATGTCTAAGCCCCCTTCTCTATAACTTTTACGTGAATGACATTGACGAATGTCTTGTCAATTCCTGCACGCTAAGGCAGCTTGCAGATGACGGTGTGGTCTCTATTACAGGTCCCAAAGCCGTCGATCTGCAAGGACCATTGCAAGATACCTTGGACAATTTGTCTGCTTGGGCCCTCCAGCTAGGTATCGAGTTCTCCACGGAGAAAACTGAGCTAGTCGTATTTTCAAGGAAGCGTGAACCAGCGCAACTACAGCTTCAATTAATGGGTCAAACTATTGCTCAGGTTTCAACTTTCAAATATCTCGGGGTCTGGTTCGACTCTAAAGGAACCTGGGGATGTCACATTAGGTATCTGAAACAGAAGTGCCAGCAAAGGATCAACTTTCTCCGTACAATAACCGGAACATGGTGGGGTGCCCACCCAGGAGACCTGATCAGGCTGTACCACACAACAATATTGTCGGTGATGGAGTACGGGAGTTTCTGTTTCCGCTCCGCTGCGAACATACATTTCATCAAACTAGAGCGAATCCAATATTGTTGTTTGCGTATTGCTTTGGGTTGTATGCACTCGACACATACGATGAGCTTAGAAGTGCTGGCGGGCGTCCTTCCGCTGAAAAATCGATTTTGGGAACTCTCCCATCGATTGCTCATCCGATGCGATATCTTGAACCCGTTAGTAATTGCAAATTTCGAAAGGCTTATCGAGCTCAATTCTCAAACCCGATTTATGTCCTTGTACTTCGATTACATGGCACAAAATATCAATCCTTCTTCATACTATCCCAACCGTGTCAATCTCTTTCATGCTTCTGATTCAACTCTTTTCTTTGACACATCCATGAAAGACGAGATTCGTGGAATCCCGGATCACATACGCCCGCAAGTGATCCCAAGCATCTTTCATAGTAAATTTCGAGAAGTCGACTGCAACAAGATGTTTTACACCGACGGGTCAAGCCTCGACGGCTCCACTGGCTTCGGTATATTCAATCAAAACCTCACCGCCTCATTCAAACTCAATGATCCTGCTTCAGTTTACGTCGCAGAACTTGCTGCTATTCAGTATACCCTTGGGATCATTGATACTTTGCCCACCGATCATTGCTTTATTGTCTCGGATAGCCTCAGCTCAATCGAGGCTCTCCGTTCAATGAAACCTAGAAAGCACATTCCATATTTTCTGGGGAAAATCTGGGAGCGCCTGCGTGCTTTGTCTGCAAGATCGTACAAGATTACCTTAGTTTGGGTTCCCTCGCATTGCTCCATTCCAGGTAATGAAGAAGCGGACTCTTTAGCTAAGGCGGGCGCTTTGCAAGGTGACATATATGAAAGACCAATTAGCTTCAGCGAATTTTTCAGTATTACTCATCAGAGAACCCTCGAAAGTTGGCAAACATCATGGAGCAATGGTGAACTGGGAAGGTGGCTACATTCGATAATCCCTAAGGTATCGACGAAACCTTGGTTCAGAGGGATGGATGTGGGTCGGGATTTCATTCGCGTGATGTCTCGGCTCATGTCCAATCACTACACGCTGGACGCACATCTCCGGCGTATTGGGCTCGTGGATAGCGGTATCTGCGCTTGTGGCAACGGTTATCACGAAATCGAACATGTTGTCTGGGCATGTGCCGAGTACTGTTCTGCCAGATCTCAACTATTCGATTCCCTTCGGGCCCGAGGAAGATCACCCAATGTCCCGGTTCGAGATGTACTAGCAAGCCGCGATATTCTCTACATGTCCCTTATATACACGTTCCTCAAAACCATCAATATCCAAATTTAAATGCCCCTATCTTTTCTCTTATCATTCCCAGAAGTGCCCTCTTCCGCCTACCGTACCCCAACGATGGTTTGATACGACTCCAAGACGAGACAAAACATCTGTCGAATGAACCAACAACACGAGATCTACAGTACAACATCACACGCGCAGCGCGGTGTGTTCCCGATCCGTATCTGAGCTGTACTACGAAATCGTCTGGAGGAACCCCTGCCGGCTCGAGGAAAACCGCCCGGCGTCCCAATACTTGATACATCCGTTCGAATCTGTAATCCTGGCCGTTGATTCCTGATGCCGGAAACTGAAGCTTATATCCCCCCCCCGTTCAGTCTTGTCCACCCTCTCTCCCATGTCTCTGATACACAGATGTATGTCTTCACCCCCTTCTCCCCTTGAATATCTTCCCAAAACTTATGTGCCCCCCTATCTTCTAGTTTTAGTTGAACAATATTTAATCTCGTTAAGAAATGCGCAACAGTACCACTACTTTAAAATAGTCCTAATTAATTCCCCTTAATCTTGAACCACTCTTTCTAGTTATCTCTAGTTAATAAGCTTGTAAAATGTTCCGCTTAGTTAATAATTATTTTTCTATAATCTCCCTTCTAAAAATCATAAAGTGAATTACTATACAAAGAACACACAAATGACCCGTCCCCCAAATCTTACGAATATTATATTATACCCTCTTTTATATGTATAAGTTAGCTGTAGTTTTTTTTTAGTTTTATTATATAAAACAAAATAATATTGAAATGTGTATCCCCCTAGTTTTAAGAAATTCAAAATGTAAAACAATGAAAAAATGGCACCTTTAAGCTAACGCATACGTGCCTTATCAAATAAACAAATTGAAAAAAAAAATACAAACTTAGATGCCAAATTTCATATCATTTGTACTATGGGAAAATACAATGTGTCCCATATTTAACCCTAATTTTTCAGAATAACTTCTTGCCTTTCTCATATAGAAAGGTTATGCAATTACTTCGAAAACCGACTGTCTAACCAAGGCCCGGAGTGCCGAGTCTCATACAAAATTCGACTCAGTTAGTTGATATCGAAAAAAGTATGTGTGCATGTATGTGCGTATTTATGTATGTGTGTATGTATGTATGGCTGTATGTATGTATGTAACATAACCAGGCTTGCCAATATGACTGCCTTTTACTACTGTCGCTGTGCAAAAGAATCGGATGTCTCTATTTGTGCCCGACGCTCTCCTGCTACAGCACGTTCGCTCGCCAAGCTTAACTGTAATGGCAACAGTGCAATCTTGTGAGAAAAAGTGCTGTTTGGGGACAGTCTGTACCGCGCTCGTTTTGTTGACAATATTCTACGCTAAACGTAGCGAGCCGAATGGGCTGTCGGTTTACCATTTTTTGTGCCTGCTGTTTCGCATAAACTGTCGCGGTGACAGCCTTCAGAGAGGGATAACATTCTTCGTCCAAACTGGTAAAACTGTCCTCTAGTGCTGTCATATGATGAATGTCACCATTGAACATTTGCATGGAGTTTGAATCGACGGCGGCAACAATTTGCGCTAAAGCGGACCCTGCACGAGTAGAGTTGACAATAAATCATAGATTGATTCTGTAGAATTTTTTTTATGATTAATTTATTGGACACGGCTCATAGAGGTAGCTTAACGGAGCCGTGGATCTTTTATATGTTTACAAATGTAAAAATAAAAATATAGACAAATATTATTATAATACTGGATCTCGTGCGCGTAACTTTTTATTGCGAGTGGAGACCTTCTTTCGCGGGGTTTGCTGGCAATCTGCATCAGGGGGGTCATTTAATTCTTTTTTTTCACGTCCAGGTCGAAGCCGGCTTGGTGTCCGCGATCAGATGTTTTTCCCTGTTTCTTATTGTTGACCTACGTAAATCCGTCATTGTTATTGTTATCCTTACCAATGTTGCGGTACTGGATGCTTCTTTGTGGTTGTCATTATGGTCTGTGCAACTGCTGCCACAAATTTGGCCACCGTTTGTGGTTCAGGCATTGGTATTGAAAACTCTGTTTTAGGTTAGTTTGCCGTAGATGAGTTGGCAATCTGTTGAGATGCGTCTTCCTCTGCTTCTTCCGCGCAAGGTTGTCCATGATGAGCTGTCTGATTACAATACTTGCACGTAGGTGTTTGCCCCTCATGGGTGCATAGTGTAGTTTGCATAATTGTAGTTCTGTGAGTTTTATTGTCAAGTAGGAGGGTATAGGCCTTTCAACCCGCATCCTCACTACAAAAACGCCGTTAGGAGTACCCGGGAAGAAGTTTCTCCAAGTATCAGGTGTAATGGAGGGGTACGAGGTGATAGGTCATATAACCTTACATCTATATAATCATTCTCAATATATACGGGAATCTCAATTCCAACGTTGTCACTTTCAACCACGTGTTTTAAGTTGTTCTTCAAAACGAAACGCTCGGCTTGTGCTAACGTGTTGAACGATATTAACACTGCACTGCGAAGATGATGATACTGAAGGTACAACACTTCCGTAAGTCTAAGTTGCATTTTTACCTTCAGCAGGTATTCCACTTCACTAAAACTCGGTCATTTTGAACAAAATTTAAAGTCTCGAGACAATACACACTAGATCGAGAGGCCTGTTGTTCACTTGGCTCGATTGTACGTCTGACTGCGGCAGAAGTAGAAAGTAGACTCCAATTCTGTAGAATTTAAACGAGATTGATGGATTGAAGCAGTCTTATCAATATATTTATTGACAATATTTCTGTCTCGTGTAAGGTCCGCTTAAGGATCAACGCATGTTTAAGCGAACGAACGTGTAAAGTGTACTTTTCAGCATAACAGTTATACTGTTATGCTAATCATGCGCATTAATTTGGACGTGCTTTAGGAATGTTAAAACGCAGTTTTCAAACGTAGAAAAATTTGCCCAGAACAGAATTCTGGCACGATTTTCATTGGATGTCATTTAACATCAGTCGTCAGTTTTCAGTAAGTCGATTTTTTTAGCGAAAGAGCCGGCCACTAGACGTGTTCATTCCCACTTCTGCCAGAAAGTGCAACACTAGTGCAATTCGCTGCCCCGGATTAACTTAATTTAAGTATTTTTGGCATATCACTTGTTTAGTTCTCACCGATTACTGTGACGAATGCAATTTGTATATTGTAAAAACGAAAACTGAACCATTAAAAAATATTAATCAAAGTTTTCTAAAATCCAAATCTTGATCAAAATTAAAAATTCGGAATTAAAAAATCGAAATATTTAAAAATTGCAAAATTGAAGACTACAAAGTTGCAAAATTAACATATTAAAATGTTGCATATTTTAAAAATCAAGAAATCGATTTTTTTAATTAGAGGGGAATGGGCCAATTCGGATCCCAGGTATTTTTCAGCTATGGTGAGCCTATTTGCGCCATGTTTCTATTATCACCCTACCCATTTGAAGCCGTTGGTTACAGCAGTGTCTGCCATCTTTGTTCAACGCATTGAGTCAAATGGTAGCGCAACAATAAGGGCACTCGATTCGAGTTTTCATTATGCTCAAACACTAGAATTTTACTGTTTTCAGCGCATTTGTGTTATTATATTGGTTCTTAACAACGAAGCAAAGCGGTTGATGTCAATTTTTACGCATTCTATTGATTGTAAGGCAAGAAATTATCGAATTAGTGAGGCACCTTGCTAAGTATGGTGAAAATAGGCTCATCCCCCTATATAATTTTCATGACTGTAATGTAGCTCTGTTTTTTCTCTCAAAACCGTTTTCGTGAGCGTGCGCTTTTTTGATAAATGTGTAAACCGAAAACAAGATTATTGTTGGCAACAACAATTAATTAAATTAAGTGCATTATCGTGATTTTTGACCTGCCGTCTAATATCTTTTATTTATGTGTGAATATGGGTTCGGACCTTTTACCATATATACGATATGATACGGGATCGCGAAAAACCGTTTGAGAGGTCGAGCTTTCAGGAAAAGATAAGTTTTCGCAAATCGATTCACAGATTTCTACGTTTATAGCTCATAACCTATTGTTAGGTAATTTGGCCCAACTCTTACTTTTTATGAAATATTTGCCACAACATTTTTTATATCAAAGAGAACTTGTCAATTCACAATTCGAAACTTAGTGAACATTAAATATGAATAACTTGGGTCAACATAGGCATTTATTTCCATTGCAAAAATCGATAGGACATGGGTGGTCCTAATTAGAACAGGGTTGGGGTAATTCGGACGTTTCATGTACTTTTGCGTAGAACCCTTAATACACAATACGGTACGATATCGGAAAAAGTTACCTTAGAAAAAATGTGCACAATTGATCAGGCTTTCGGGAAAAACATTTATTTGTGAATCGGTTGTAGTTCTATAGCTCATGAACCCTTACTAGGTCCGAATTGGCTAGGGTGACCATATGAGACAAGTAAAAAACCAGGACACTCGAAAGGGTACTGCTTCCCCCCGCTACCTCTCAATCGACATTGCCTTTTCCGCATGTTTTCGGCAGGTTAAAAGTTCTGGGGTCTGGTAGGCAGAGCTTCGTCAGTAAAAAAGTTCTGGGAGTCTGGGAGGAAGAGCTCTGCCAGAAAGTCTTTCGTCGGAATTCGATCACCAAGACAACAAAGGCAGTTCTTGCTACACCACCATCAGCAAACGTTTCATGCTGAGATGGTCCGTGCAGGACCGACGAGGAGTTTTCAGTACTAAAAACACGACAATGACAACCATTATCTCTCGATTTGAGAGCTGCAAAACCTACCGTTGTTACCAAAAATTTCTCCGTTTAATCGATTGTTATATGAAAACTGGTGGATAGGTTGGTGTAAATAATATTAATTTAAGCCAGAGCTTGAAAAAATTGACATCCCTGCGTGAACTTGAAAGAAAACAAAATTCAATTCATGCTCGTCGCGATGAATGAAATGTTTGGTTCGTTTTCCTCGTCATTCGTTCTCCCGACACAGCGTATTCAGGTTCGGACATGTTCGGTTTCAGAAGCAAACTGAATTTTGTTTCCGTTCTACCTATGAGAGGTATTATTGAGCAAAAGTGCACCAGATATAGATTTTGCAATTCAGCTTCTGACTTCAAACTGTCCACATAAAAACAAATAAATGCCTTGGAATTTATATTTCCTCTGCACTCAAGCATTCCATTCTGCATGAAGTTTCAGTCAGTTGGAAAGTTAATGAATGAGGGAGGCGCTGAATCTGAATTTTGGTTTCGGTAAATACAAGCAGAAACTGATTTTGAAATTTCGCAGCACTGGTTTGAGCGCGACATTCCATACTCCCTATGATGTAGGATGCTAGACTCGGCGGTTAGTCGCTATTCAGCGTCCAAGCGTGACGGCATGTTAATAGTTCATTAGCTATTTCATTTATTTGGTACGCCTCAATGCATTACCTGAGCCGTGGATCTTTTAATATTATCAATGTGTAAATAAAAATAAATATATCGAATTTTATTGTATATCCATCGGATCTTGTGTACGCGATTTGTTACTTTGAGTAAAGATCTTATTTTTTGTTGAAGATCTATTTATTTCATTGCCTCTTGTTGCTTGTGGATCATTTAGTCCGCTTTCTCTCGGATTATCGTTTTCGTTCATGCTATACTCGCTGTTAATGTTGTATGGGTTTTCACGATTACCTGGTTTGAATTGTTATTGACTTTATTATCGGTGCTGCTATCAGTTGATTGGAAATTAGTAGGCGCATCACAATGATCGGACACGCTGTGCGTAGGTTCTCTTGTTCCAGTATTCGTTGGTGCCTGAGCTGCAACTCCGGTGCTTTCTGGTTTAGTTGATGTTGATAAAGGGCTGTGTGATGCTTGCAGTTGATATTGCTTCGTTAGAGGTTTGTGTGCATGGTTTCTCGAAGTGTGTCTTCTTGTGTAACAACGTAGGGCACGCAGGGGTCTGTCCTTCATGCGTGCACAGCGTGATTTGACATTTGTTCCCGCGTTTTGCTTTGAATTGAAAGTTCAGATATGAAGGAATAGGTTCCGACACTCGCATTCTCACGAAACAAACACCGTTGGAAATATCTAGAAAAAATTTCTCCAGGTTTCAACCTTAAAGGATTCCATCTTACGTATTCCGACATGATGGTTGCAATAAATTTATTAATAGTACCCAGGTGTAGATCGTGCAGACGCATATCAATCTTATCATTGTCAATATAAACGGGTATCTTGGTCCTAACATTATCATGCTCAACGACATATTGCATGTTGTCTTCCATAGCGTAACTTTCCGCTATGGCCAAATTTTAAACGTTAACAGTAACGAGTGTGGTGTATGACGACGACTTCCGTTAGTCTAAACTGCATTTGCAAATTTGCTGTTGAGTTTCAAACATCTTGAAATGAATGATCGATATCGCACCGATGGAAGTAACGTTGCTTTATTGTTCAAACTGTCTTGGGATGAATTTTATTATTCGATTTCTTTGCTTGTTTATAGTACTGGCACGGTACATATAGACAGCAGTCTGTAGGTAGAAACGTTCGTTTCATTCACTGCACTGTTAACAAGCAGAGCGACTGATTACGTACTGGTATCGACCCCGTAGTAATTCCATGATCCCCAGCTCGAGAGAGCGCTAAATAAAATTTTCCACGATAGTTGATATTTTTCTTTTTATGAAACGAATTTCCAGTAACACGAAAAAAGCCACTAGCAAGAGGATTCAAGTAGAAGCAGAAGCACCCAAACGCCGATGTATCTTTTCAGAGGTACCAAAGAGAATTCTTCGGGTCCCGGATTGAAAGGCGATTTAAGCCGAGAAGAAGCGCTGGTAAACATTGTTTCATCGATATTGACGAGGCACTCTTGAGAGATTAAAAAAACATCAGAAAGTAAAATTGGGAGATTTGACTTATTAAGTTTTGTTTGTCGCATTCCGATAGAGGATGAGTATAAGTTGCAGTTATGGTTGCGGTCGGTTGTAACTGCGATCTGGAGCATAGTGAAAAGCGAAGACTGATTAAATAGAAATATATTAGGTTTCCAGGACAAATCAAGCATTTTCCTCGACTTCCCAGGACACCAGGACAGTCAATGTAAAACCAGGACATGTCCTGGGAAACCAGGACGTATGGTCACCCTAGAATTGGCCGACCCCTAATGATTACTGTACATTAAATATGACATACAAAATTAAAAATTAAAGAATTTAAGCTGAAATTTCAAAAAAATATGATTTCGGAATTAAAAAATCATATGATTAATATATGAGAAAATAAAAAATTGATAAATCTAAGAATTTAAAAATTTAATAATTCAAAAATTTAGAAATTTAAAAATTCAAAAATTTAAAGATTTAAAAATTTAAAGAATTAAAGATTTGAAATTTTAAATATTATGAAATGTAAAAGGAAAAAAATTAAAAAATTGAAGATTAAGAAATTTTGAAAGTCAAGGATTTAATAATTTTGGAGCTTTAAAATTTAAAGATATAAAAATTTAAAACATGAAAAATATATTTTTATTTAAAAGTTTATAAATACGAGACCGAGGAAATAATTTTACAAACCATTTTCAACTATTCTTGATGATGAAAGTCATCATTTTTTAAAAACAAGTGCTGTATTAGGGCTGTTTACCACTAACAATAATAATACATTCCATATTAAACATAAAAAGTGATTGAAATTTATTTTTATTATTTTGTAGTACGTACACCAAACAAAGCCATGTTAAAAGCATTCTTTTTTCTTATTTTTAATGAGCCTATAGAAGGTAAATTTTAAGATAATTCTAAACTAAATATTAGTTAGAAATGTGATCTGATTCGCAATGGATAGGTGACCATTGATTCACGTTAAACCTCCTGAATTCGCGGTTGCGGCACGGGACGATTAAAATTGTGATATAATCCTGTTTTTCGGATAAAATTTCTAATAAGAAAATGAGGTCACGGCAGTAGAAATATTTAGTAGTTACCACATTTTAATTATTTATTGCTTAGCGCTTCTCACAACTCCCAATGGCTCACAACTTCCCAACGTCCCCTATTTCGAGGTATGCCTGTACCTTGAAAAGTACAAAATGTTAGGACAATCTCGACAAACACGTTTTCTATTAAGTGGCATAATAAAACAAATAAAATTATCAGCTTGTTGATCACCTCAAACAAATTAGCATAATCAACAAATCACGAACATATTTCAGGAGCCTGAAATCGGCGGCGCGCCCCTCTCAAAATGATATTTAACTATATTATGCATTTCTCTATTGTAGCAACGCAATTTTTTAGCTTTCCGATGAAATAAAAAAGCCTCATAACTCATGACCTATGTTCATGCTGTGATTCGTGACTAGGTGCAATCTGCATTTTCATCTACATAAATGATAAAATTTAATATGAATGACAAAAGGCCCTATAACCCCAACTTCTCGTATTCGAACAAATGTCAAAAAGGTTCCGTTCGATTTCTGAGATTTTTCTGAGACTGTAAAATAGGTATGATTTAAATTACAGAGCTGAAAAAATTTAAAAAATGGGGGATTTTGGGGCCATAATGATCCAGTACCCCGCTTTCCCGTATTTGTCAAGAAACAGGAATATCTCCATTCAAATACTAAGGTTATTTCCTTTAAAAAGAGGTATAAACTGTAATTTTCTAATTGCTATTTCAAAAGTTATAGCATTTAATATATATTTTTCTTCCATAAATTCCCGTATTACCAATTTCAAAAATTTCAAGTAAAGTGGGCGGGAGTCTATAATTATCCAAATGATGCGAAATTTGGCATCTAAGCTTACTTACTAGCCTTTGAGAACTCAAAAAAAATAATTTTTTTTTGCGATGCTCTATTAAAAACTCACAAGGTTTGGCCGATTTCCACATACTTAGTCCCAAATTAAACTTATATTATCCTCATAGACGTCTATGATATTCCATACGGATCCGTTATATGGTTCCGGAAATATAGACTGAACCGTCCGGTCACATTTGAAATTCCCATATAAGCCAGAACTAAAATTTTATATTCAAAGAGCATGAACTCACGAAATTTCAGAAATCAAATTTGTATTTTAGATGCCACATTCAATGTAATAATTCCCTGGCGGTTCCGAAAAAAAATTTGAACACAACTCTGCCATGTCACGGTGTGTTTGGTAGAACAATTTTATTCGAAAAAAATCGGCATCTCTAAAACTTCAGCATGTGATAGAATAGGCTTTTCCCTTTCTTTTAAAAGTAAAATTAAAATATTCTGTCGGGGGCTCCATAACCAGTTTTATTTTAATGTTTTTTTGTTTGAAAGCTTAGGTTTTTCAATGAAACTGGTTCACGTTTTTGCCCCTAGGTAGTACTTAGGCTTTCAAATATTTCCAAAAGTGAGAGTCTGATGGACAATTTCATTGTGTACAACTTTGTAGAGAACTACATCGCGATCTAAAATCGCCAGAGAAAGCTAGTAAATTTTTATCTTGTTTCTAGATTCGCACGGGGCCTATTGGTTAAGAAGCTTTATTCCGAAAACATTTTCATTTGTAAAAAAATGGTTTGACTTATTTTAACAGCGTGCTCAGAAAAACCTGAATACTAGTAAAGTCACCCCTTTAAGCGAAAAAAAGATGGGTGGGTAATGTCTAGGACATAACCGGAGTGTGGTGACTACTCGTTTGACTTGTAATTCAAATCGAATGATACTCAATGAAATATGTGGGAATGTTTCAAGTTATTCTTTATAATAATTATAGTGGTTCTGAAAAGAACCTTTGTTATTGGCGTCTGCGTTGATAGGGGATGCGCTGGATTCTAAGCTCGTTGAGACATTCATTCATGAAATGAACAAATTTCATATTTTCTTGCTTTGAAATATCAATGTTAAAATCACTCGAAACAACCATCAAAAGCAGAAATGAACAAGCTTAGCGAAAAACTAGGGGCGGATAATGTCCGGGACATAACCGCGATTTTTTTTTTTTCAATTTGTTTATTTGATAAGGCACGTATGCGTTAGCTTAAAGGTGCCATTTTTTCATTGTTTTACATTTTGAATTTCTTAAAACTAGGGGGTTACACATTTCAATATTATTTTGTTTTATATAATGAAACTAAAAAAAAAACTTTACAGCTAACTTATACATATAAAAGAGGGTATAATATAATATTCGTAAGATTTGGGGGACGGGTCATTTTGTGTGTTCTTTGTATAGTAATTCACTTTATGATTTTTAGAAGGGAGATTGTAGGAGAAATTAATTATTAACTAAGCGGAACATTTTACAAGCTTATTAACTAGAAATAACTAGAAAGAGTGGTTCAAGATTAAGGGGAATTAATTAGGGCTATTTTAAAGTAGTGGTACTGTTGGGCATTTCTTAACGAGATTAAATATTGATCAACTAAAACTAAGCACTTAAGTTTTGGGAATATATTCAAGGGGAGAAGGGGATGAAGTCATACATCTGTGTATCAGAGACATGGGAGGGAGAGCGGACAAGGCTGAAGGGGGGGTGAGATATTAACTTTCAGTTTCCGGCATCAGGAATTAACGGCCAGGATTACAGATTCGAACGGATTGATCAACTAACACTAGAAGATAGGGGGGCACATAAGTTTTGGGAAGATATTCAAGGGGAGAAGGGATGAAGTCATACATCTGTGTATCAGAGACATGGGAGAGAGGGTGGACAAGGCTGAACAGGGGGGGGGGGGGGGGATATAAACTTTCAGTTTCCGGCATCAGGAATCAACGACCAGGATTACAGATTCGAACGGATGTATCAAGTATTGGGACGCCGGGCGGTTTTCCTCGAGCCGGCAGGGGTTCCTCCAGACGATTTCGTAGTACGGCTTAGATACGGATCGGGAACACACCGCGCTGCGTGTGTGATGTTGTACTGTAGATCTCGTGTTGTTGGTTCATTCGACAGATGTTTTGTCTCGTCTTGGAGTCGTATCAAACCATCGTTGGGGTACGGTAGGCGGAAGAGGGCACTTCTGGGAATAATAAGAGAAAAGATAGGGGCATTTAAATTTGGATATTGATGGTTTTGAGGAACGTGTATATAAGGGACATGTAGAGAATATCGCGGCTTGCTAGTACATCTCGAACCGGGACATTGGGTGATCTTCCTCGGGCCCGAAGGGAATGGAATAGTTGAGATCTGGCAGAACAGTACTCGGCGCATGCCCAGACAACATGTTCGATTTCGTGATAACCGTTGCCACAAGCGCAGATACCGCTATCCACGAGCCCAATACGCCGGAGATGTGCGTCCAGCGTGTAGTGATTGGACATGAGCCGAGACATCACGCGAATGAAATCCCGACCCACATCCATCCCTCTGAACCAAGGTTTCGTCGATACCTTAGGGATTATCGAATGTAGCCACCTTCCCAGTTCACCATTGCTCCATGAAGTTTGCCAACTTTCGAGGGTTCTCTGATGAGTGATATTGAAAAATTCGCTGAAGCTAATTGGTCTTTCATATATGTCACCTTGTAAAGCGCCCGCCTTAGCTAAAGAGTCCGCTTCTTCATTACCTGGAATGGAGCAATGCGAGGGAACCCAAACTAAGGTAATCTTGTACGATCTTACAGACAAAGCACGCAGGCGCTCCCAGATTTTCCCCAGAAAATATGGAATGTGCTTTCTAGGTTTCATTGAACGGAGAGCCTCGATTGAGCTGAGGCTATCCGAGACAATAAAGTAATGATCGGTGGGCAAAGTATCAATGATCCCAAGGGTATACTGAATAGCAGCAAGTTCTGCGACGTAAACTGAAGCAGGATCATTGAGTTTGAATGAGGCGGTGAGGTTTTGATTGAATATACCGAAGCCAGTGGAGCCGTCGAGGCTTGACCCGTCGGTGTAAAACATCTTGTTGCAGTCAACTTCTCGAAATTTACTATGAAAGATGCTTGGGATCACTTGCGGACGTATGTGATCCGGGATTCCACGAATCTCGTCTTTCATGGATGTGTCGAAGAATACAGTTGAATCAGAAGCATGAAAGAGATTGACACGGTTGGGATAGTATGAAGAAGGATTGATATTTTGTGCCATGTAATCGAAGTACAAGGACATAAATCGGGTTTGAGAATTCAGCTCGACAAGCCTTTCGAAATTTGCAATTACTAACGGGTTCAAGATATCGCATCGGATGAGCAATCGATATGAGAGTTCCCAAAATCGATTTTTCAGCGGAAGGACGCCCGCCAGCACTTCTAAACTCATCGTATGTGTCGAGTGCATGCAACCCAAAGCAATACGCAAACAACAATATTGGATTCGCTCTAGTTTGATGAAATGTATGTTCGCAGCGGAGCGGAAACAGAAACTCCCGTACTCCATCACCGACAATATTGTTGTTTGGTACAGCCTGATCAGGTCTCCTGGGTGGGCACCCCACCATGTTCCGGTTATTGTACGGAGAAAGTTGATCCTTTGCTGGCACTTCTGTTTCAGATACCTAATGTGACATCCCCAGGTTCCTTTAGAGTCGAACCAGACCCCGAGATATTTGAAAGTTGAAACCTGAGCAATAGTTTGACCCATTAATTGAAGCTGTAGTTGCGCTGGTTCACGCTTCCTTGAAAATACGACTAGCTCAGTTTTCTCCGTGGAGAACTCGATACCTAGCTGGAGGGCCCAAGCAGACAAATTGTCCAAGGTATCTTGCAATGGTCCTTGCAGATCGACGGCTTTGGGACCTGTAATAGAGACCACACCGTCATCTGCAAGCTGCCTTAGCGTGCAGGAATTGACAAGACATTCGTCAATGTCATTCACGTAAAAGTTATAGAGAAGGGGGCTTAGACATGAGCCCTGGGGAAGACCCATGTAGCTAATTCGTGATGTCGATAAATCACCATGCGAAAAATGCATATGTTTTTCAGACAGCAAGTTTAGCAAAAAGTTGTTTAGAGTCGGTGAAAGACCATGCTGGTGCAGCTTCTCAGAAAGAATTTTGATAGAAACTGAATCAAAAGCCCCCTTCATATCTAGGAAAACTGATGCCATCTGCTCTTTGCTAGCATAAGCCATTTGAATTTCTGTTGAGAGCAACGCAAGACAATCGTTCGTCCCTTTGCCTTTGCGGAAACCAAATTGTGTATCTGACAGTAAGCCATTTGCTTCAACCCAATTATCGAGGCGAAACAAGATCATTTTCTCGAACAACTTTCGGATACAGGACAGCATCGCAATCGGTCGATACGAGTTGTGGTCGGAGGCTGGTTTTCCTGGTTTTTGAATGGCGATGACCTTCACTTGCCTCCAGTCATGAGGGACAATATTACCCTCAAGAAACTTATTAAATAAATTCAACAAGCGTCTCTTGGCAGAGTCTGGCAGATTCTTTAACAAGTTAAATTTGATTCTGTCTGGCCCTGGAGCTTTATTGTTACATGATAAGAGAGCAAGTGAGAACTCCACCATCGAAAACGGTGTTTCGTTCGCGTTATTGTGAGGGGACGCGGCGCGGTAGATCTTCTGTGCCGGGGCGGAATCCGGACAAACCTTCTTGGCAAAATCGAATATCCAACGGTTTGCATATTCCACGCTCTCATTAGTACTGTTTCGGTTTCGTAAGCGTCGGGCCGTACTCCAAAGAGTGCTCATCGATGTTTCTCTCGTTAGTCCGTCGACGAACCGGCGCCAGTAGCTACGTTTTTTGGCTTTTATCAAACTCTTCATGCGCGTTTCCGCCATCGCGTACTGTCGGTAGCTAGCTGGCAGCCCGTCGTCCCGGAAGGTCTTATACGCAGCGGCCTTCTCCGCGTACACGTCTGAGCACTCTTTGTCCCACCATGGATTGGGAGGACGCCCGCGTGAATTCGCGTCTGGTACGCGTTTAGTCTGAGCTTGAATCGCGGTATCGAGAATCAAGCCAGCCAGGAACCCGTACTCTTCCTCCGGAGGAAGCTCTTGTGTCGATTCTACTTTTTCGGATATCGCGGACGCGTAGCTCTTCCAATCAATATTTCGTGTGAGGTCATACGAAACATTGATTGTATTCGGTGGCCCTGAGCCGTTAGCAATATTAATTACGATTGGCAGATGGTCGCTGCCGTGGGGATCAGAGACTACCTTCCACATGCAATCTAACCGCAGCGATGTCGAGCAGAGGGACAGGTCTAAGGCGCTCGGACGCGCTGGAGGGGCAGGAATCCGTGTCATTTCACCCGTATTCAAAATAGTCATATTGAAGTTGTCGCAAAGCTCATGGAGTAGGGTAGATCGATTATCGTCATGAAGGCAACCCCATGCCGTGCCGTGGGAGTTGAAGTCACCTAAAACTAGCCTTGGTGCGGGGAGGAGTTCCGCAATATCGCAAAGCCGTCGGTGGCTAACTGAGGCTCTAGGGGGGATGTAGGTGGAAGCAATGCAAAGGTCTTTGCCTTTCATTCTGGTTTGGCAAGCGACAACTTCAATGCCTGGTGTCGAGGGGAGGTCGATCCGATTGAAAGAATAGCACTTTTTGATCCCCAAAAGTACTCCTCCGTAAGAGTCTTCTCGATCCAAGCGAATAATATTAAAATCATGGAAGTGTAGGGTTATTTCTGAAGTGAGCCATGTCTCGCATAGGGCAAATGCATCGCATTTCAAATTATTTAGTAAGATTTTAAACGAATCGATTTTCGGGATAATGCTTCTGCAATTCCACTGTAGAACAGTGATTAAATCCTTGACCTCGTTCGATGAATTAGCCATCGAAGGATACAATCGCTGAAAGAAGGGGCCATTTCGCAGTGAACTGCATCAAAAATGATTTTACTGCGGGGAGAAAGCTTATCAAGATACTTTTAAGGGGGTCAGAAATGTTTAACGCTGTAAGAATACGGTCCACAATGTCAGAGAAATTTATTAAGCCAGCACTGTTTTCTTTCTCTGGCTGAGATATGGGAACAATTGGGGTTTTTGATGTTCCTGGAAGTGCTGGGAACTCCTTTTCTGAGCTCAGGTTACTGAGACCGGGAGCGACTTGCTTCGGTTTTGCACCAGTACTTCCTTGAGTAGTTATTTTAGGGGGACCATGAAGAGACACCTTCTGGCCTTTACGACGAAGCTTGGAAGAAGAAATGTTCTTCCTTTTTCTACTACTTCTAGGCACAGCAGAAGATGTTCCCTCCTGGGGTTCATCACAGTCGCCTTCGTCAGTAGACAAGTTGGTAAAGATGTTCGTAGAGACAGGTGGCGTAGCTATCTTAAGCATTTCTGCAAAAGATCGCTTAGAGCGTCCCTGAAGGGAACGCTTAAGATTTTCCTCGCGCTGTTTGTACGCGGGACATGAAGGGAGATCATGTGGGTTTCCCCCACAGTAGAGACACTTTTCGACATCTCTACCACAGGAATCATCCGCATGATTCCCACCGCATTTCCCACAGCGGGCTTTATTGCTACAATGGGAGGCTGTGTGTCCCAATTGTTTGCAATTAGTACAGTTCATGACCCGCGGCACAAAGAGGCGAACAGGTAGACGAACCTTGTCAAAGAGGAGGTAATTGGGCAGGGCAGAGCCGGCGAAGGTCACCCGATAAGAGTCTGAGTTGACGTATATTTTCTTGCCGTCAGCTGCGACTGATGCTGAATGCAAACGTTTGCATTCCAGTATCTTCACTGGCTTAAGCATGGGGTCTTTGAAACAGCCAGTCCCATATTTTAGCAGGTCCTCGCAATTCAGACTCGAATCGGAAACGACCCCACTGACTTCAACCCTGCTAGCTGGAATGTAAACCCGGTACTCCTTCGTAAAGGGCTCGTAGCCAGCAATATCGTTTGCCTGAGTAGAACTGTTAACCACCACCCGAAGCTTATCAGGGCGAATTTTCGATATTTCTGTCACGGCCGAATACCGATCCGTCAGAACTCGAGAAATCTGCAACAGATTCAAACACTTTTTTTCTTTGGTCCGGAAGAAGATCACAAATGGCCCGGTGGCCGAGCTCGGATATACCTTGAGCCGGGGAGCCGATTTTATTTCGACGTCCATCTCACCTTGAGATGAACCGCCGTCAGGGGAAGTCATTTTTGCGCGGGCCTATTGCCCAGTGCACGTTATTAAGACAACCAAGAAGGGGAAACGAAAACTAATACTTAGCTTGTGTATGTAACGGTATCCAGACGGCTTACTAAAAGAACACTGCTTCACTTCACTGACCGGCTAACGGTACTCAGAAACAGAAACACAAAAGAAGGGAAAAATAATGAAACCTCAACTAGGCGTAGAGTGTGCCAATAACCTTGAACGCGGATTAACACTATTTGTCGCTATAGAGTGTACGGACCGATGACAAAAGACTTCTATCTCGACTGAGTGCTCGATAACGAATGACATAACCGCGATGATCATATTCTTAAAATTCTGCTTGTATCTCTTTCAAATGGCTAAATTTTACGCATTAAGTTCGATTCACCGGGCTGAGCGAAATTTTCCTGGGGATCCTGTTCGTTAGTATATTCAGTAAAACAATGTTATTACCGAATTCTCCACATTGAATACAGGTCAATAATTTCATATAATGATTTCAACAAGCAGACAGTATGACAGGTGGGAGTGTTCTGAAGTGCTTTAGTGGAGGTAACAACATAAAATCGAGTATTGGACATGTTACAATGATTCTCCTTAACCCTGCAAAACCACGGGGTTTACAGCAGAGGGTTAAGTTGTTTGGAAGAGATGTCATATACTTTACCAACCCATTTTTTTCCACTTTTCATTCGTCCTAATAAGGACGGTTTGTATATAACTATGTTGATACAAGACGAAAACCTTTTGAAACGATTCAAACCTTGCCGAAGATTGTTTGACTGCGTACACACAAATGATCATTCCCCTTTCGCAGCTCACACCGAATAGGCACGCTTTGCATCAAGGCGTTCCTATTTATTGACTTTTCAATGCAGATGGAAGGCCATCCTTTTGTGCGATAAATGAAAATGTTTTCATCATTCGTTTTGGTGTAGCTTTCGCTTAGTGGCAGAGTTGCCACATTCACTGATTTTCTTGGAGGGATTTGCAAAAACTTTCGGGTTTTTAGATTAGAAAAACATTTTCTTATGATTCACTGGTAAAAGTACAGAATTAACAAGCGCAAACTTAATACTAGTTAATAAAAGAAACTTTCTAATGAAATTCTTTTTCCATTTTGCATTCGTCCTAATAAGGACGGTTTGTAGATAACTCTGTTGATACAAGACGAGAATCTTTTGAAACAATTCAAACCTTGCCGACGATTGTTTTTACTGCGTACATACATATGATCATTCCCCTTTCGCAGCTCACAAAGATTGAGTACGCTTTGCATCAAGGCGTTCCTATTTATTAACTTTTTTTTATTTCGATTATAGAGGTTTTAACCTTAAGGTCATTCGCCTCTTCGGGTTAGAAAAATCTCTTGTGAAAAATTTCTAACCCTATGTGCGGGGTCGGGACTAGAACCCAGGTGCGCTGCGTAGAAGGCAATCGATTTACCAACTACGTCACGCCCACCCCTTATTAACTTTTCGTTTCAGATGGAAGGCCATCCTTTTGTACGATAAATGAAAATATTTTCATCATTCGTTTTGATGTAGCGTTCGCTTCGTGGCAGAGTTGCCACATTCACCGATTTTCTTGCAAGGAATTGCAAAAATCTTCGGGTTTGTAGATTAATTTGAAAAATATTTTCTTATATAATTATTTTTAATTATACAAATTAATAAAAGGAACTTCCTAATAAAATTCTTTTCCCATTATATATTCATCCTAATGACGGTTTGCATACAACTATGACACAAATCCATCTACAATTAACAGCGCTAACGGAAAATAAGCACCATTAATTCTTTACAAGTATTTTGTTGGTCCTGAAAAGGACTGTTGGCAGCATTAGAGACGCGTGAATTTACTTATCTTCTTCGGGCAGCTTTCTTGGCAGGTTTGGCGGCCTTCTTTGGCTTGTTTGCTGCAGCCTTCGATGTTTTGGTGGCATTATACTACCGCCTTTTCAGTGACTGCGTTTCTTAGCCTTTGGCTTTTTGGCCTTCTCACCGCCACCACCTCCGCCAACGTTTTACTTCTCTCCGGTGGTAGCCGATTTGATAGGTCGTCCGATGCAGCTTCTCACGACCACGCACGTCTGTTATGCACTGCGTCTTACATACGTCTGGCTTTGAGAAATGCTGCGACACCCCTATTTATAGATTTTATCATTAATGTTGATTCTCATTTAAAGTAGTTTTTGAACTAGTTAAACAATTTTTATATAGCAAACAACGTGTCGGTAGCAAGCATTGAACGTTTTCCTTCCGATTTATGAAACAAGATTGTCAATCCGTTTAGTAGAAGAAAAGTTGTTAAGGTTCAAAATGTACGTAACGCTTTCTCTAATATGCACTACTATCGCTTTCTCGCTCGTTCTCGTGCCGTGCATGAGCCTTTCCTTTCCGTCCGGCTTCTAATGGCATAACCAAAACTAATATGCCGGCTTTCCCCCACCAACTGCTCTCGTCAAGCAACTCAATACGAATAATCATAGGAACAAACATGTAGTGGACCTATATATGGGAGGCTGAGAGCAAGAGTGGGTTAAAATTTTGCTCAGAGCAAAAGTGGGTTAAAATATTCTGTTAAATCAGAAATGGTATATTCATCACAACCTCAGGCAAAAGTGGGTCTAATATTAATTCGCGCAAAAGTGGTTCGACAAAATTTTCAGGCCAAGACTGGTATAGAATATTAACCAACTTTTGCGCTAAGAAAAGAATCAGATATTTCTTATTCGGACTTGTGGATAATGAAATTTTAGTCAGTGTTTCGATGCCTTAGAAATCATGAGATATAGGATCCGTACAGGTTCGCAGACATCGGAAATGGACAATTACCGCCATTTTGTAATCCAAGATGGCGACTGCCGGTTATCACAAAATAGTGAGAACCACTATCAATATGGGTGTCATTTGAAAGGGTGTGGTCAGTGGACACCGAAAATTGACGATTCCCGCCATTTTGAAATCTAAGGTGGTGACTTCCGATCACCACAAAATAGTGAGAACCGCTATCAATATGGGTGTCATTTGAAAGGGGGTGGTCAGCAGACCCCCATTTTGAAACTCAAGATGGCGACTTCTGGTTATGACAAAATAGTGAGAACCGGTATCAATATGGGTGTCATTTGAAAGGTGGTGGTCAGTGAACACCGAAAATTGACGATTACCGCCATTTTGAAATCCGAGATGGTGACTTGCGATTACCACAAAATAGTAAGAACCACCATCAATATGAGTGTCATTTGAAGGGGGTGGTCAGTGGACCCCGAAAATTGACGATTACCGCCATTTTGAAATCCAAGATGGCGACTTCTGGTTGCCACAAAATAGCGAGAACCGCTATCAATATGGGTGTCATTTAAAAGGGGGTGGTCAGCAGACACCGAAAATTGACGATTACCGCCATTTTGAAATAAAAGATGGCGACTTCCGATAACCCCAAAATAGTAAGAACCACCATCAATATGGGTGTCATATGAAAGGGGGTGGTCAGTGGACACCGAAAATTGACGATTACCGCCATTTTGAAATCCAAGATGGCGACTTCTGGTTACCACAAAATAGTAAGAACCACCATCAATATGGGTGTCATTTGAAGGGGGTGGTCAGTGGACACCGAAAATTGACGATTACCGCCATTTTGAAATCCAAGATGGCGACTTCCGATTACCACAAAATAGGGAGAACCGCCATCAATATGGGTGTTATTTGAAAGAGGGTAGTCAACAGACACCGAAAATTGACGATTACCGCCATTTTGAAATAAAATATGGCGACTTGCGAAAACCTCAAAATAGTAAGAACCACCATCAATATGGGTGCCATATGAAAGGGAGTGGTCAGTGGACACCGAAAATTGACGATTACCGGCATTTTGGAATCCAAGATGGCGACTTCTGGTTACCACAAAATAGTAAGAACCACCATCAATATGGGTGTCATTTAAAAGGGGGTGGTTAGCAGACACCAAAAATTGACGATTACCGCCATTTTGAAATCCAAGATGGCGACTTCCGGTTACCACAAAATAGCGAGAACCGCCATCAATATGGGTGTTATTTGAAAGAGGGTGGTCAGCAGACACCGAAAATTGACGATTACCGCCATTTTGAAATCCAAGATGGCAATTTCCAGTTACCACAAAAGAGCGAGAACCAGTATCAATATGGGTGTCATTTGAAAGGGGGTGGTCATCAGGCACCGAAAATTGACAATTACCGGCATTTTGAAATCTACGATAGCGACTTCCGGTTACCACAAATAGTGAGAACCACCATCGATATGGGTGTCATTTGAAAGGGGGTGGTTAGCAGAAACCGAAAATTGACGATTACCGCCATTTTGAAATTCAAAATGGCGACTTCCGGTCATCACAAAATAGTGATTATCATCAATGTGGATGTCATTTGAAAGAAGGTGGTCAGTAGACATCGAAAATTGATGCTAACCGCCATTTTAAAATTCAAGGTGGCGACTTCCGGTTATCACAAAATAGTGATTATCATCAATATGGATGTCATTTGAAATGGGGTGGTCAGTAGTCATCGAAAATTGATGCTAACCGCCATTTTAAAATTCAAGGTGACGTCTTCTGGTTGCCACGAAATATTGAGTCATTATCAATATGGATGTCATTTAAAATGCAAGATGGCGACTTCCGGTTTCCACAAAATGGTGGTCAATGATGGATGTCATTTAAAAGAAGTGGTCATTTGAAAGAGGGTGGTCAGCAGCGGTTTTATATCTTAAGGTTATTTAAATAACTATATGATGCCGTGATAATTGTAGTTTTTTCGCTACTTTTAATTGCATTTAGGTACGTTACATTGTACTGAATTTGTGATACTGATTTATCAAAGTTTTTAACAAATGATTTAAAGATATCCACAGAAGTTACAGCCACGTCAAATATATTGACAATATTTTTTATGTACCTAGGGTGATAAGCCTATATCGCTTCTTATGTTTTATTGGCACACGCGTTCCATATTTTGGATATACTTCATGCTTTTTTTATCACTAAGCCATCTGACAACATGCTTCTGTAGGTATTTCTAAAGAACGGATAGACTCCACTGGGTTTGCGCCTACTGAACGGCGGGGGTCAGTTGAAAATTTTGGTGGGTGAGAAGATTGAGTTATGTTAGAGCAGTTGCAGTGTTGATTTGTTTTCAAAAAGTTGCAAAGCTAATCCAAAGCGATCCTTGGTCAAGCATAAAGTAATGCCATCTGACCGAAAGAAAGAACTTAATAGCATTAATTTATATAACAGGTTTGGAAGCACTAATACCTACCAAATGCTTTGGGGCATGTTCAGTAGCATAATATTTTATGTAGACATTTCAAATCACAGATGTTTCAGTATCGTTACACTGTTTTCTATTTGTTGCCTCATTTGAAACACGTTTAGAACTTTGTTTTGAAAAAGGGTATTCAGCACATACACTCAGGTTCGGTTGACGGGGGGAAACAATTTCGTTCATGTAACGACCTAAGGACATGTTCAGTACTGGTTTAGTTATAGATTCATAATTCTAAAAGTTCAGCAGGGATGAACATGAAGTTTTTTGTGCAACTAGGAAAAATATTAAAAACGTGTTTAATCCACCTAACAGTGTGATGAGACATTTCTTATAACTCTTATCACTCTCTTCGGATATTATATCGTCTGAGAACATTTAGAACTTGATGCTTCGCGATGTTTTTGATAACACATACTACATGGGATAATGGCAGGACTCAGAGAATCGCTCAAATCAGCATAGGACAACATCAGTGCTAGAAATCTCAAACCAAATCAATGGGAAAGCGAAAAAATGGCCCATAAAATAGACATACCAACGAATTATTGTTAATGCTCTGTTAACAAAATATCTAAACTGTGGTGGGAAAACTGAATTTTCCTAAAGGGGTTATATATTGTACTGAGCCAAAAAAATCGATTTTTTTTTAATCGATTTGAAGTTTATACTTTACTCAAATTTTCAACGCGACTGAGAACTCAGAAATCAACGCTTTTTCTTGAAAAGGGCGATACTAGCAGTGATACCATTCAAAGAAAATCAACAGTGAATATTTCCAGACTTGGTTTTATTTCCTATTTAAGAACTATTGTGTATTTTTACATCCTAGATTGCATGATTCAGTGATCGAAACCCAAAACTTCATAAAGTATTTGAAATTATTAAACTAAAATTTGTTTTGCTATTGAAATTGACAAAATGATAGTATCGCCCCTTTGGCGATTGTTTACTTTTTCGGTCCCACCTATCAGCATTGAAGTATCGCCCTTACGTTTTTTACAATAACTACCGTTCTACACCACCGATTTCGTCCGTGTTTTTTTAATAGAGATAATTGTTACTATTTACATATATTTCAGCTTGATAATCCTAAAAAAATACGAAAATAACAGTTTCGCCTCTAAACTGCTAGCAAAAAAAAGTATCGCCCTGTTTGTTTGCATGGAGCGTGGAGGGCGAAACTTTAAATAAACAAACAAAAATACAGTTTCGCTCGTTGTATTTTTTGCTGTAGTTTAAGAAAGCAATATCGTAGAATCCAAATTTTTAGGTTAATTTGTTGAGTTTCAAAGCCCTCATTCGCATGTATGAAAAAAAAACCTTATGCTTACATTTGTAAGTATCGCCCTTTTCACAAAAAAGCGTTGAAATGAAATCGCAGCTCCTGATATCACGCTATCTCTGAAGTGCATGCGTGCATAGTTTCAAAGTTTACTTCGACATCGACTTTTTCTAAAGGTGACTTCCCAGTAGTATCCTTGATTTGAATTATTATCGCTAATCCTAATGCCAAAGAACAAATAAAAACCTCACGAAAACGAACCGTTTGGAAAAATCATCACATTACTGGAATTTTCATTTTCACGAATAATTTCGATAACCTTCCGTCACTTGCGTTAATGCACTGGGTGCACAGTGCTCTGAAAATCTAGCGAAATCATCTTAGGTCACCGGCGGGTCTGTAAGGAATACTAAAAATTAATTTCTATTCCATAATTTCCAGTTCAGCAATTCGAGAGATCGTGCTCACCGCAAGCCATGAAAAATAGATCACTATTTATTAAAAAAATCACGGTTAAATAAAAAATAAAACTATTAAAAAATTTCAAATAGTTTATAATTTTCACAAACTTTTTAGGAAAAATTGTTTAATAAGCTTTCGTAATATTGTGTAGGGAAAAAGCTGAAAATTTCAGTATTTTCTCTATCTGCAACATATAAACCCTTAAGTATACCAATTAATTGGAATAGGTTCGCCAAATTTTGGAAGAAATTTATAAAATAACCCCTTGAAAGCTACCTAAAAATTGTTGTAGTTCGATGCAATAAAAAAAATCCTCAAAAATGAAATGTACCTATTAATGTGAAACACAGTGAATAATACATACAATAAAGACCCATTTTTATCAGTCTCATGATGTATTTTAGGCTGACAAAATGGGGACATTGACTAAATCGGGCAATTTTTTTTCTTTATAATAAACTGAAGCTGTTAAAATATTCTTCTCATCCCTTGATGTAGTCTGATAACTATTTCTGATTATGATGAACTTTTTATTTTCGCATATTTCGCATATCTTCATGATAAGGAAAACATGCTCAAGAAAGGATTTACTCGAATTCAGTCTTGTTCGTCTGCTAGAGCCCATCAAACATATGTTCATATTTGGCTGATAAAATCGGGGTTTCAATGTGTTATAATAGATATTCAGCATTCGCAGAAGTTTCTTGTGAACGAGTGTAGAACGACTTTGTTTCTACTTACTTGAAGTCAACGGCGTAGCCAGAAATTCAGTTTGGTGGGGGTTTGGTGAAAATCGATCATACTGTCTAAACGGCATAATTCCGAAACCGTAATTTTTGAAGTTTTAAAATTATGCAGAATTAATTTTTCAGAAAATAGTTACAAAGTTCGTGTCTTTAGCGAATTTGTTAAGACTTTATTGTAGTCATCAATATTAACCTGAGAAAATTCATTATAAATACTTCTTGGACGATATACCGCCAAAATTGTTTTATCAAATGATGCGCTATTTAACGTTTGTAAAACTCATCGAAAATACTAAACCTCCGAAATTGGCGGTTTCAAAATGATGCTATCTTGACCTTAAATTACTGTTTTTAAACATTTGACCTATACATATAATTGGTCATACAACAAAAATCAAATTCTTATCAAAATCGATCAGAACCTGCTAGAATCGAACGGAAATCGTCATTTTTCATAAATTTCTCTCTACATTCGGAAAGTGTTATCCTCGTTATTAATCATATTACGTTTTCGTCTCAACTCGACGCATTCCCAAAATAAAAACCCGTTTTAATCCACCTAGTGGTGCAATTGTGCTTTTCTCATTTGTCCAGACTACGATTCCATGGCTGGTTATGTTCAATACAATGGTGGAAATGAATATTACATGTTCAGTACGATTTGCACATACATACAATGGATCGACAGCCACGATTTTGAGATACTATGTGATACTGAAATATCACTTGAAACCAGCGGCTAATCATGGAGAAAGATCCGGGAGGTCCAAGTCCTGCCGAAAATTTTCAACTTGTTAAGAAATTTTAAACTAGTTTTAATTTTAAAGTAGCAACCCCTCACTGCATACTCCCTCCGGGCCGGCATGATTGACAATTTTTAGAGTGATTGCATAAACTTTCTATATGAGAAATGCAAAAATGTACCAAAGTCCAAAAAAGTCATTTTTGTCAAACATCTCAATGTTTCATGCATTTTAAAGTCATTTGGCATCAAAAATACAAATTTGATTTTGAAAATTTTTCATTTCAGTTTATTTGAGAATTTGCTGTGTGATTGCACTCTTCAACTCGTAACTCCGGAACCGGAAGTCCAATCAATAAAAAATTCAATAACAGCCGATGGGAAGGTTGTACCTTTCATTTGAGACTAACTTTGTGCAAATCGGTTCAGCCATCTCTGAGAAACAGAGGTCACATTTTTTTCCACATACACATACACATACACATATACATACACACACAGACATTTTCCGATCTCGACTAACTCAGTCGATTGGCATATGACACACGGCTCTTCGGGTCGGGATTAGATTGACGAATTTTAGAGTGAATGAGAAAGGCAAAAACATTTTTAGCAAATGTTGAAAGTTATGCATTTTTTTGGTGAGCAGTTCTATGTTTCAAAGATATTAAATCAATTTTAACTTCGCATCCTATTAAATAAAGACCCTTATTACAGTACATCTCTACAAAACCGAGCTCAATTTGAAAATTAATCTGAGGATTATGATTGATTACAGAACTCTGGAATTTTCTATTGGAATGTTTTCAGGCAGAAATTTGATATTGATGCTATTAGACAACTGTGAAATCAAGACCAATAGATCAGTTACATATCAGGACCCCATTCCGACAATTTATCAAAAGTCCTCATGATGTTTACAACAACAGGTTATCAATCTACGGATCAGATAATTGTTATTGTAATATTGAATTAAATCAGTCTGCATCAATAAACTTTCAACTTCAATCCATTTTTTTTTTGGGTGTGGTGAGGGGGGAGGGGGGTTGTATGGTGTTAAACCCCAAAACCTTCTCTTGGCTACGCCGTTGCTTGGAGTTATTTATTTCGCTATTCATTTTCCGCTATGTTTCAGATCGATCCGATGGTTATAAGTTAGAAAAATTACAGTCAGAAGGTTCACACAAATGAACATTTTTGTACTGATAAGTTATCAAGTTCCTTCCAGACAACTTGGAAGTGTTCGGTGATTATTTCTAGCGGTTGTAGATAGTAAAATGAAATACCAAATTCGTTTTATCAAAATAATGTTTAGCTTATTTCAATGGATTATTACTATATTGAACAATAAATAGGCGACAAAGAGTAATCCACAAACAACAAGCCATAACTTTTAAAGAATTCAAAATGGATATTTAAAGTCTTCAGCAAAGTTATTCGCAAAAGTAACAGCTACAAATTTGCTGAAGTCATCATTTCGATATAATCACTTCCAAGAAAATTTGTGAAAATATCTCACTCATAGGGGGGATTAATCAGCAAAAGCACAATACCAAAATAAAGGGCATATTACCTCCATTAAATTCTCCGAAGATACTATTGACCTAAAATAAGCCGTTTTGACGTTAATAATAAATTACCTGTTTTTGGTCATATTTCTGGCAATGGGAAATGATAAAAATCTTTCGTCCGCATTTAGTGCTAAATATCTCTTTTGATAATAGTCCGATTTCAACAAACTATAGCTTGTTCGAAAGGTATTCGTTAAAGCTGTCTAAAAACATATAAATTGTTAATCTATATTGTCAATTTCGGCAGATAATTTAAAAAAACTGCGAAAACGCCATTTTTACGCATTCAAACATTCATATCTTGGAAACTAAACATCAGAATCAAAAACAAATTAATAGCGTTCATACTGTTTTTTGGTTCTTTAATTTAAAATTGGTTTGGATAAGATCGGTTCAGCCATTGCTGAGAAACACGAATGAGAATTTGTCCGTTACATACACACACACAGACACACACAGACATTATCCCAAATCGTCGAGCTGAGTCGATTGGCATATAAGACTCGGCCCTCCGGGCCTCGGAAAAAATCTTGAAAGTTTGAGCGAATTCTATACATTTCTTTTATAAGAAATGTAAAAATGAATTAAGTCGGGAATCTATATTTTCGCTCGAAAGAACATACTTTGCCATTTATTGTTTGTAAACAATTGCTAATAAATTTTGACCATAGCAACATGTGAGGTGGTTCAATTTTTAAAAACGAGTTCGAGCAGCTGGTATCTGGCTAATTACTCGAGTAATGTTGGCTTCCAATGCTTCAATCGTTGCAGGCTTATCCACAGGCTTTTGACATCACATAGTCCCATAGAACAAAGTCTGTAGATGTGATATCGCTCCATCAAGGCGGTCAACTGACAGGTCCATAGGAAATTAAACGTTTCTCCCGCAATTATTTCAATGTTTCATTACTTGTGTGACACGTGGTGCTGTCTTATCGGAACCAAATTTTGTCAAGACTACTGGATTCATGCTTGTGCAGTACCCAGTCTGTTGATATGCTTTTTACCAAGACTCTTCCGTAAAATACGCCATATTGTTGCATACGACAAGCCAAGTTATTGAACACGGTGTCAAATCGATTCTTCGCGATCATCGCGTACTCTCGGCCACTGCGGCTATGATTTCTTCTCGGCGTACTGCATGTGGTCGATTTGGTCGCTTCATCCAATAACGTGAACTGCGACTCTAACTTTTCGATTGTATGGCGATTATTTCGACCATGGTATAATAGGAGAGCACGAAACTCAATCCTCGTAATACCATTTTTCTATTTTTGAAATCATGGACGTAGTTGATCGTTGATGATAGTAATTACATGTCCACCTATGTGTATATTGGCGAGCGTTTGTAAGTTAGCATATTCGAATATGTTGGTTTTTGTATCTCGCGGGTGCTAGCGTGTAACTTCGCTTGTATACATTCGATTTTTTAACTGCAAGCCTATTTCCATTTTCGCCTGTGTTCTTGAATGATCGCGTGGACCGTGAATGATATTTAATTTTCAATATTCGGTCCAGATGCTAGAAGCGAGTGAGTTCCCCGGTATCAATAGTATTCGGTCGTGGCGCCATAGAACGTGTTGTCTAGAAGCGTTATTTTTTATTAGTCCACCTGAACGCATTGACCTATGTTGCTAGGGCCGAGATTTGCGACTTCCGGACGTAATCAATTCATGGTCGCGCGAACGCGAGTGTTTGTAGGTTCACATTTGGCACCCCTTGTTTGTAAATTAAAAAGGTTCACTTTATCACCGGAGGGTAATCCTGTTTGAAAGATCGCCTACGTAGGTATGCGGGGTTATCGCGAAGGGCCTCCAAAGATCTTTTGGTATTTTGTTATCTTCGGCAGTCCTGGCATGGGACACTCCAAGTTAAAAAGAGTTCCGAACCTGGGCTCATCGCCAAGTCCAGGGTACCTCCAACGATAACTTGGCCCTAAACCCACTTTGTACACGAAACGTTATCTATTCATATCATATCACGTCATCCTATGCAGAGCTACAAATTTTCAAATTCATTGAATGAAAATTGATCATATTCAGCCGCATTCATTTTCAATATTCAGTGGCGAAACTGAAAACGTCAAACGAACCAACTGCTCATTAGTTCAATGCAGATTTTCATTCATCTCCGATTTTTGTACGAGGCGAACGCGC
The DNA here is from genome assembly GCF_030247195.1 of Topomyia yanbarensis. Lineage (NCBI taxonomy): Eukaryota > Metazoa > Arthropoda > Insecta > Diptera > Culicidae > Topomyia > Topomyia yanbarensis. The sequence continues at coordinate 237,519,580 of NC_080671.1, read as the reverse complement.
AACAACGAATAAAACACATCGAAGTAGGCCTTGGCACAATATAAATGATGATAACTAATATTTTATGTTTTTGCAATATTTGAAAACATTTACTTGGAGAATAAGTGAAATGAATATTATTGTACGATAGGGGAGACTGAGGAGACTTGATCCCCTTTTTTATTTTTCAATCTTACTCCGTGGAATGCTAAAAAAACCATGTATTTTTTGTAGTTTTATATTTTTTCTAGGGTTGACTGATAATCATAAAAAAATTACATGGAAATATTATACTGGACATGAGCTATGAGCATTTTTGGACAACAACAAAAAAATGGAAATTTTTTTGATTAGTGGAGACTCGATCCCTAATTTGAGGACACTTGATTATTTTTTGAAAATGTGTTTAAAAGAGCATGTAGGGTAATAAGCCTATTTTTACCCTGTTTCTATTATCATCCTACCCATCTGAAGCCTTTGGTTAGAGCAGCGTCTACCATCTTTGCTCAACGCATTGGCTCAAATGTTGTTGCGATAATTGGGTTACTTGATTAAAGTTTTTGCTGCACTCAAACAGAAGATTTTCACCATTCTCAAGACAATTTTGTTATTATATTGGCTTTTAATAAGAGTCGAATGACCTTAAGTCTAAAACATATATAATCGAAATAAAAATGGCTCCTAATAACAAAGCAAAGAAGCTGAAATAATAAAATTAATAATGAAATAATGTGGTACCTTCCCTAATAGGGCAAAAATGGGTACCTAACGCCATTCAATATGTATTGTGGTATTTATTAAATTGTTGTGATTAGATATTACTATTTTTGTTGCTACATATTACGCATCTCTCGCCTGATTTTTTGCGAATTCCCCAATACTCTGTGCAATTATTTGAAAGCTGTCGTTATTATGGTTGAGGAACGTCAAATGTGGGATGCATGGTTGCTACGTATACTGTAGTAAACAATTACAGTTAAGTTTTTGTACGATGAAGCGTTCATTTTTGACAGTTTTTTTTTGTTATTTTATGGCAACAATGACTTCAATTGTTCTGGTGTGAATTTGGTTATTTTCAGTGGTGTGTATGAAACAATGCGAAGGGGATCAAATCTCCACGAATTTGAAGGGATCAAGTGAACCCATAGCATCTATTTCTGCAAACTTTAGTACAAATATAGTTGAACAAAAAAATCAGCTCAATAATAACGTATTCATATAATTGACATTCTCCTGTAATTCTGTATGCAAAAGTATAGTATGTAGTGGGTGACTTTATCAATTGTATAAAAGTTTGAAAATTTAGAAAATAAATCTTCTTCAGTTCTTCTGAGATTTTTTTTCTTTAAATCGGTAAGAAATCGGTAACACATGTCCAATTTATTTTTTTGTGTTAAAGAAACTTATGTTTAGATAAAACTACGCAACTTTCTAGTATATTCGATTAATGTATTCTGATCCGCCTTTGAGTTACAGTGATGGGATCAAGTCTCCCCGGGGATCAAGTGTCCTCAGTCTCCCCTACTCAACTGAATGAATAACATGGATTTTTGAATGAATATTCTTTGTATCCATCACGAGTAGCATCAGGTTCATTTTCAGTACTCATAAAAGAGCTTCGATTATTTTGAACTCTGGTCCTATGTGCGAACGCCAATCAGAAAGGATCCATAGTGTTAGTAAGATCGTAACGCTAGCCATGAAACCTCCTTTAGACTAGGAACAGTTACGTACTGTACACTCTCTTTCAAATGTTTCCCATATTCCCACTATTTTTGGTAACTGGAAGTCGCAATCTTGGATTTCGAAATGGCACTAAACATCAATTTTCTAGTCCTTTCTAAATGACACTCTTACCGATGCTGATTCTCACTATTTTCCGATAGTCGGAGGCCGCCATCTTGGATTTCAAAATGGCGGTAATCGTAAATTTTCGGTATCTGCTCTTTCAAATGACATCCATATTGATGGTGGTTCTTACTATTTTATGGTAACCGAAAGTCGCCACCTTGGATTATAAAATGGCGGAAATCGTCATTTTCGTGGTCTGTTGGCCACCCCTTTTCAAGTGACACTCATATTGATGGTGGTTCTTACTATTTTGTGGTAACCGGAAGTTGAAATCTTGTATTTCAAAATGGCGGTAATCGTCAATTTCCGGTGTCCGTTGGCAACTCCCTTTCAAATGACACCCATATTGAAACTGGTTCTCAATATTTTGTGGTTACCGGAAGTCGCCATCTTGGATTTTAAAATGGCGGTAATCGTCAATTTACGGTGTCAACTGACCACCCCCTTTCAAATGACACCCATATTAATGGTGGTTCTTACTATTTTGTGGTAACCGAAAGTCGTCATCTTGGATTTCAATATGGCGGTAATCGTCAGTTTTCGGGGTCTGCTGACCACCACCTTTCAAATGACACCCATATTGATGGTGGTTCTTACTATTCTGTGGTAACCGGAACTAGCCATCTTGGATTTCAAAATGGCGGTAATCGTCAATTTTCGGTGCCTGCTGACCACCTCCTTACATATGACCCCCATATTGATACTGGTTCTCACTATGTTATGGTAACCGGAAGTCGCCATCTTGGATGTCAAAATGACGCTAACCGTCAATTTTTGGTATCTGTTGACCACCCCCTTTCAAATGACACCCATATTGATGGTGGTTCTTACTATTTTGTGGTAACTGGAAGTTGCCATCTTGAATTTCAAAATGGCACTAATCGTCAATTTTCGGTGTCTGCTGACCACCCCCCTTTCAAATGACACCCATACTGATGGTGGTTCTTACTATTTTGTGGTTGTCGCAAGTCGCCATCATGGATTTCAAAATTGCGGTAATCGTTAATTTCCGGTGTCTGTTGACCACCCCCTTTCAAATGACACCCATATTGATACTAGTTCTTACTATTTCGTGGTAACCGGAAGTCGCCATCTTGGATTTCAAAATTTTCGGGTTCTGCTAACCACCCCCTTTCAAATGACACCCATATTGATGGTGGTTCTTACTATTTTATGGTAACCAGATGTCGCCATTTTGGATTTTAAAATGGCGGTAATCATCAATTTTCGGTGTCTGCTGACCACCCCCTTTCAAATGACACCCATATTGATGGTGGTTCTTACTATTTTGTGGTTCAAAATGGCGGAAATCGTTAATTTTTGGTGTCTGCTGACCACCTCCTTACATATTACACCTATATTGATACTGGTTCTCACTATTTTTTGGTAACCGGAAGTCGCCATCTTGGATTTCACAATGGCGGTAATCGTCAATTTTCGGTGTCTGCTGACCACCCCCTTTCATATTACAGCCATATTGATGGTGGTTCTTACTATTTTGTGGTAACCGGAAGTCGCCATCTTGGATTTCAAAATGGCGGTAATCGTCAATTTTCGATGTCTGCTAACCACCCCCTTTCAAATAACACCCATATTGATAGTGGTTCTTACTATTTTATGGTAACCAGATGTCGCCATCTTGGATTTCAAAATGGCGGTAATCGTCAATTTCCGATACCTACTGACCACCAACTTTCAAATAACTTCCACATTGATGATTGTTTCATTGATTTGTGATAAAAATTTTGAAACCATTCTTAGGATAAAAATGGAATATTTTTCCGCTCAGGGCAAAAGTGGTATATCTTTTTAACCCATTTTTGCGCTAAGGTTTTTTATCCCATTTCTGCTCTGAATGGTACTTAAACAGGTTTTGCTCTTAATAAAACGTATACCACTTTTGCTCGCAGTGAATTTTTAACCCACTCTTGCTATCAGCCTCTCATATAAACTTTTCATTATTTTATTGTTCGGTTGCTGCACCGTATTGACGGCTCTAAGCGGGATGGGCTGAAAAGTTTCACTTTTTCGAGTCGTTTTCGAAAGATTTTTCAAAAAACTATTTTTCCGTTGATAATGAATGTCCTACATATTCCAAAATTTAATACAACATTGGTACAAATATTTTCAACAAAATGCCGAAGAAATTGACTAAATCCATTCAGTACAACAAAAGATATAAGCGTTCAAAATCTTACATCATTTTTCTTCCGAAATTTTGAAAATGGACCCCTATATTGAAAGGTAAGTCGTTAGTCACGACAAAAGAATAGTTCCAGATTCCACCGTTTTATGCGCACCAATGATACTTTATGAGCAAGGAGATATAGAGAAGAGAAGATAAAATTTGAACGAAATTAGTACTCTTTTGAAAGATGCTGGGTAATACAGCAAAATGAAAGTTTTTTTCTGTCACAGATATATTTGTTTCATCTTTTTTATTTCTTCACTCATTCTGGAGTATTCTTGATGTAATCTTGAATCAACCTTTTTGCTCGTTAGCATCTTGTGGGAAATATTTGGCCCAAATTTTAACATTTTATTTGATCGAACTCGATTAGATATTCAATCATTTGATTTGATTTCGATTGAGAATCCTGATTGACAGCTTCATGAATAATTCGATGAGATTTATGTTCAAGTTTGTTAACTTTTGGGAATCGCTGTACATTGAAGAGAAATCGAAATAGTAAATGAGAAATAAAGGTTTTGTCTATTGTACGAAGATAGCGATCTCAATATAAAAGTGGCTATGGAAAGTATCAGCTTTACCCGAAAGACGTGTTGCTGTTAATGTCTCCAGATTCTAAACTGAACTTGCAACTCTGCCTTCTTGATATGTGGTCTTTGCTCTTATCCAATATTATGAGGGAAATCTTCAATAAACAGACTTGTAGTACTTTGAGAATTTACTGAATGTATTGGCCAGCCTGATATTTTCTTATTCGTTTTCTGTTGTGATCCGTGTTCAACGAGTAACGACTCCGGAATTTCTTCTTAAAGGAAATAAGAAACTTGGTTTTGGTCTTTTTTCTAAGATTATGTGAAGTGTGCTCGATTTGGAAAAAAAATTGAGAACAAGAAAACCTCTGCATCAATAAATTCTGATGAAATGAATCTACCCCAAAAGATAACAAACATGGATCCAAAACTCAAAGAGCTTTTTTCTCTTTCAATCATCTTTCTTTTAATGTTGATAAGGACAAATAGGATTCTCAACCCAAAGTTGTAATAAAATCCGTCGTTTATTTCAATTACTCGAACTGTCCACTTTAGTTCTTTCAAATATAAAGCTTTGAATTTAAGCCAATTGTATTTTACTAGGAAGGATAGGATCAGGAAGAAGGGTAATTCTAGTTTACATTAGCTATCTCCTAGAGCGAAAGAAATGAAAAAAACATGATAAAATCCGTTACTACATTAATCAAAATCTTGAAAATGTATAGGATTATCGAATAAATTTAGTCAACACCTTTCCACACCTCCCACGGTGTTCCTAAAACCGTTATTAACTAAAAAAATGACCATAAATTTGCCATACGGGATTTGAAAGATACAGTATCCAAGCATCTTCTCAGTGAATTTCAAAATGATCCATCGAGGGAATCGAGAGAAATTGCAATTTGAAGTTTTATGACACGTTTCATAAGGCTACTAGCAAATACCCACGGGTTTGGTCCTATCTCTATAAACAAAAAATATTTGTCTACTTATTTAGTACATGGCATTCGAAAGATATAGTAATCAAGTATATCCCTTGCGAGTTTGAAAATATTTCATTGACGGAATCGAAAGTTATAACGGTTTGGATGTGGTATGCGCTCATAGATGGGTTTTCTACCAGACTTCAAGCGTGAATCCATGTTTGTCCATTGACTATTTAGATCGTTTATACGTGTCGCGATTTTTAAAAGAAACCCTTGCGATTTAATTACATAAATATAATGTACAAATGGTGTTATTTATATGGTGCACTGAAAAAAAAATGAAAATAGGGTTGTCTACCAAACATTAAATATTATGTGTAAATTAAAAAAAATAGATGAAAGTTGGAATGTTTACTTCAAAAGGCCATATCTCAATGGTACGTATGGTATGGTATGATTCTAATTATTTTTCATTATTGAACTGGTAGACGTGTCATCGTTAATTTTCATCAAGAAGAATATAAAATAGAGTTGTCTACATAAATAAATAGACAATATATTTGGTCTCAACTATATGTATTATAATTATTTAGTGATTCTTTTTGTATTAAAAATAGCGGCCTATCAATTTTTATATACTAGTTGATTGCAATTGCTGTTTACTACAAATTATGGATATATGAAATGTTAAAACTAACACAGTCGTGATTCGCTGGTCGCTCAATTTTTAACAGGAGCCGCTTTTTAGTTGGACCTCAGCTAGTTGGTCCATTGTCGACATCTGAATGTCAAATTCTCATGTTAAATTCAATTCCACAATAAAACTAACAATAGTTAGAGATATGAGCAGATTAATTTGTACTAATAACATCCTCTTTGATCCCCCTACTAATAACATCCCCCGGTTTTAACATCTGTCAACCCAACCAGCGAATCACGATTGTACAAAATTTCCAACAAAAACCGTATCATAACATAAATTGATCTGAATCAGCAAATACCTTCATATTTTTGGATATATGTATTGAATTTATGGTTTTATTTTTCCATGATTTGTAGTTTGCGTTCGTTGCATTCAACTAATGTATAGAAATTGATAGGTCGTCGTTTTGAATATAAAGATATTTACTAAATAGTAATAATACATATAGTTGAGGATAATTAAGTTGTCTATTGTTTGAAGTAGTAGTATTTTATATTCTTCTTGATGAAAATTAACGATGAAACGTCTACCTGTTCAATAATGAAAAAATAATTAGAATCAGTCAACATACCATTGAGATATGGCCTTTTGAAGTAAACATTCCATCTTTCATCTATTTTTTTTAAATTACACATTATATTTAACGTTTGGTAGACAACCCTATTTTCATATTTTTTCAGTGCACCATATAAATAACACCATTTGTACATTATATTTATGTAATTAAATCGCAAGGGTTTCCTTTAAAAATCGCGACACGTATAAACGATCTAAATAGTCAATGGACAAACATGGATTCACGCTTGAAGTCTGGTAGAAAACCCATCTATGAGCGCATACCACATCCAAACCGTTATAACTTTCGATTCCGTTAATGAAATATTTCCAAACTTGCAGGGGATATACTTGATTACTATATCTTTTGAATGCCATGTACTAAATAAGTAGACAAATATTTTTTTGTTCATAGAGATTGGACCAAACCCGTGGGTGTTTGCTGGTAGCCTTATGAAACGTATCATAAAACTTCAAATCGCCATATCTCTCGAATCCCTCGATGGATCATTTTGAAATTCACTGAGAAGATGCTTGGATACTGTATCTGTCGAATGCCGTAGGCCAAATTTATGGTCATTTTTTTTAGTTAATAACGGTTTTAGGAACACCGTGCTCCTTGTTCATAAAGTGTCATTTTCGCCCAAGAACCGGAGGAATCGGAAAATATATTTTTTCTGCTGAGAATGGGACTTTGTAAACATTGAAATTTATTTTAATTTACTGTTCATTTAAACCCAACATTTTCTTGTAAGTCCTTGTTAATCGACTTATTAATCCATAGGCCCCGCACACACCTCAAAACTGATAAAATTTTAATAGCTTTCTCGGGTGATTTTACATCGATTTATAGCATTCTACGAAGTTGTAGACAATGAGATTGTTCATCAGATTCTCACTTCTAGTATTTTTTAATGTCTATAGTCCCAAATAAAAATTAGAAAATGCGATTTAATTTCATTAAAAAACTTAAGTTTTCAATCAAAACTAGACCAACATTTGAAAAGGGCGGAATTCCAATTTCACATATGCGAGAAAACTGCTAGCCAATATTACGATACCAAAATCAAATCCTATTTTACGGATAAAGCCTGAAATAATCGTTTAACAAACTTATATGGTTGACAAATAGGTAACTCATAGTATTACGAAGAAGCAAATGAACAAAAGTGATTAATTAAGTTTAAATCGGATTAAAACTCAATACGCCATATTTATTTGCAGAATGTTATTCCGCCTAAGATTTTACGCCCGCTAAATTGTCAACACTGGAAATTCGCCGTGAAATTATGACATGTCACCATTATTGTTTGTTGTTACGCTTTAGATGAGACAATACTATTGTCGAGTATTGACAATACTTTTTATAACTTGAGGAGAAAACTGATGCATTTAAAAGTAATTGACGTATTGATGGAAATATAACTAACACATCAATAGTGTTGGTCGCGTAAATAACTAGAATTGTATTATTAAGGGTACAATAGTAAATTTATTCATTTTTCTCTACTGCAATTATAACAACACATTTTAAGGATTGTATTATTCAAAATCGTTCGCAATACCATTATCAAGATCGTCATCAAAATATTCATCTTGAACGTCGGTTTTCGCCTTCCTTCCGCGCTTCGGGATAACGAGGGTCCGTAACATCGCCTCGTAATATGTCTTGTTCCCGACGAATGGCATTAGTTTTTTTAAATCCAGAAGTTTCTCGTACGGCAATGGAATAGGCTCAGTTTCCATTTGTTTCAAAAGTGGTAAAGGTTCGTCGTTTATCGTATCGTTGCTGCAAATCTCCAATTGGAAGTATTCATCTGATGCCAAATCCGTTTTGTAAAACACGGTTCCAGGTTGCGTCGAACGATATTCAAACATAGCTACCGTTTTGAATTTTATTGGTTCACCAACAGAGTTCAAACGAGGTTTTTTGTACCGACTAGACAGACTTTTTAAGGACAAAAGTTGATGTTGGTCCAGCTCTTTTACAACGAGCGGCACTTTTCTTTTTATTTGGCTTATAAATACTGCCCAATCTCTTGGTGTTTCGATGTCCATCGAAGTCGTCTGTTTGGCTCTCTCGATTGCTCCGTGGATAGTGTCGACTTCCATGTGGCTGTGGCCACTTACCATGAACTTGTGCCTGATAGTAACATCTCGCCCATCTTTAAAATTTTGTTCAGTTATGTAGCTGAACATCATGCACATTATAAAGTTCAAATTCTGGCCTCCACAGCGATCGGAAAACAGATTTATAACCTTAATGTCAGGGTTTTCGGCTATGAACACCTTCAAATCAGCTAATATACATGAGCCGATTTCATTAGCTCCTCGTCTACCTCGTGACTCATCCCACATATAGCAGAAGCCCTTATTTTTATTACGATGTGTTTCGAAAATCGTGAGGTTGTACGTATACAATTGTCGTTTGTAGAAGGCCAATCCATTTCGTAAATGAGGTGTAGCCAAGCACTTCTGTAAGTCAAAGGACACAGTGCGAACCGTGGAATCGCTTTTGGCATCCGCTACATTCTGCTTTTTTTGATCGTATACTATTTTGGCTTGGTTTTGATGCGAGTACAAAAGTTCCTCTGCTTGCCTTTTTTTACCTTCGTCATCTGCTTGTTTCAGGAGAATTTTCAAGCGATCACATTCGCCACATGTATCAGCTTTTGGTTTTCGAAAACCAAGATTGAATCCGTTAAAAATAATGCAATACGAGTTATAATGTACGGGATGCTGTGCATCTTTCTTGCACTTGGAAACATACAGTTCGTACATTTTTGAAATATTCAAATCGCCGGATAAATATTTCTTATTAGTATTTTCTCTTGTATAGTGCGAAAAATATGCGGGAAAGGATTTAATATGTTCCTCAATGTATGCTTTGGTTTCAGTCGTAATCGGGCAACGATTGGTATTTAGCATCCGCTTATCATCAGAACAAATACCCATACCGGCAACTTTTTTCAAAACTTTTTTTTCCGTCACATCAAAAGTGTTCAAAAACATTTTCAGACACACGCGAACCTGACCGCCGTCTCCAGGAAGGTGATACTTGAATGTAAAAACTCGTCTGGAATTAACAACCTAAATATAATGAAAATGACTTTACTATGTTTGAATTATATCATAATTAGTCGTTCTACGTATAATTGTCCCATGTATATGGAATATCCCATTAAACAATGGACAATATTGTGAATAGCGGTAGTACAAGATTTAATATTTATAGAATTTGTACATCAATTGAGTAAGTTATATATATACGAAATGCGTGATAAAAACTGTGGTTCCAGTTTTTCAGAATTTTACATTTATATCACATAGTATTATTTACCCTTCATGGACGGGATAAAGTAATCTATGGACGTCATTTTATCAAAATTCTACAATCAACGATTAATTCGAACTTACTCGATGGCGCGCTACGAACGTCACCGCAACGTGACTGCTCAGAAATTGATCCTGTCCTGAGACTTTCAGTTCCAGCAAATTTTTCAATAGCTTTGATCTGAGCACTTCGCTGTATTTTTCATTACATTTACGCTTAGAGCAGCTGCAAGATTCTCGTAGTTTTCGGGCTGGTGCTTTCGTGCCATTTTTTCTAATATATTCCGAACCCTGTTCCTTAAGTTTCTTGTTATTTAATTTCTTCGTTGAGTTTACAGGAATTGTATCATCACGATCTAGTTCAGCGAAGCCCATTTCATCATGTTTATTTTCATCACTTGCAGCATCTGAAATTATATTCATTATTAACTATAGAAACTATGCTTCAAAGACGGTTTAAACGGATTATTGTACTACAAACAAATAACAAGACGGTGCTATCGAGAAAGGCGATTGAAGTCTACCATCATTTGGTGCCTGCTGGACCAATACGGTGTGACCAACAGATGGCGTTAGACTACTTGGTGGTAGTCCTGAACGCAAAAACATTCTCCGTGTTACGTCTGCTTATCCGTTGTAGAAAAGCGTAGTAGAGAAAATTTTAACCAGCGCAGACCAGGTGAGATCCACTCGCATACGCTAACCTACAAGCAAAAAATATGTGGTCCTATCCGACCCCACCTGGTCTACGGAGGGTTAAATCAAATGTTTCTTACCATTCAAATGATCTTCGTCGACGACGGATTCATTACGGTACGGTTCGAAATATTCATAGATTGAAAAGTCGTTCATCAATGTCGCATCTCCTTGCGGCTCGTAGTCCTCATCGTCGTCATCATCATCATCGTATTGCACGCTTAATTCGGTGTGTTTCATATCAAATACTGAATTTTCTTTGTCGCGTTGGTTTCCCATTACGTGACAATTTCCACGGCGATCGCCAGATACCGGGCAATTCAAATCGATCGGCAATAGGACATTGTGTTCCACTTGGGAAGGAGAAGATTCTACAACAACTTAAGATTAATAAAAAATAATCAAAAATCAGTATAAAAATATACCATCATTTGGTGAGACCCTTTTGAATCGCTTTTTTCCATTAGATACTGGAAAATAGTTCTCCGTGGAATAGCCTTTTTGTTCTGCTGCAGCAGATGGTAATGGGTCTGTAAAGAATTCAAAAATAAATAAAGATAAAGGAACAAATAATTCAACAAAAAACTAACCTTTTACAGTATATTTTTCGTCGCGACAGATGAAGTTCAAGGCTTGTTCGATTTTTGGCGCGGAACATGTAGTTTGTGATTTTCTCGCTACCAAATTTAATGGTTCGACTTTGTCGTTACGGAAGGAGCAATCCAGAGGGTCTTCCTCTATACAAGACATTGACAAATCCAATGGTAACAAATTTCTTGGATCTCCATATTGAGGAAGAGGCGTTGATGAAAGAACATCAGTAAACGATATACGTGTTTCATTCATAAAAGATGTTGCGCTGTGTCCGTGCGGAAGGATTCTAGAGACACATCTTCGGTAGCGGATCGTTCCGCTGAAAAATTCCGACCACTCCGGTTCGAACGGAAAGATCTTGTCGACGAACTAAATTCGGAAGCGTGATAAGAGGATACCGCTTCAGACCTGATACCACTTTCTAAACGGGCGGAATCAACATCATATTCTACCGTTGGAAGAAGTGTGATTTGAGCATTATCGTTTATAAATCTGTATGCACTAAGAGTAAATTCCGTGCAATCAATATAATTCACCGCATCTAGGAAAAAACGATATTTACTCAATGAAAATACCTAATACGAATAGAGAAGAACATAGCTACTTACTAGACAAATCAACGGCAATCTGCGACATTGTCTGATCTGCCATTCTCGATTATTTAATCAGACTATTAAAGAAAACTGAATGGCGGCGTAATAACAATCTGTGCACATCAACAGCTTATATCCAGGATGAAATTCCAGTTTTGACAGTTCGACGGGCAAAAAAGTGCGGTGAAATGACGCCTAAACTGTGATAGGGGTGTAACATTATTTTTTAGGTTTCATCCTTGGGGGCTGTTTTTATAGACAAACATATCACGAAGCGTTTTATATTGAACTAGAAATATATTTTTAATGATAACCAGCCTCGAACGTTCAACAGTTTGTACGGATTTTACGTTATTTGAGCAGAAAGGCGGATGAAGAAAATAATCGGAATGACAACCACTAGGAATTAAGCCATTAATAAAACTTCCATTTTAAGGAGGGCAACACAAGTTTCAATATAATTATCAAGTGTAAACAGTCATTTTGAACTGCTCTGTCGACACATGGTATAAGAAGTTTTGTTTACATATTGGCTCTTCCGCCCTTTTCAAATGTTGGTCTAGAAAAAACTTTAAAATCAAAAGTTGTTCTAGACCCCCCGACAGAATATTTTAATTTTACTTTCACATGAAAGAGAAAAGTCCATTCTTTCATATCCCGAAGTTTTAAAGTTGAATGAAGTTGTTCGACAAGACACCGTGATGTATAATGAAAATATAATTTGTACATTAGAAAGTTTATAATGAACATAACCAACTGAAATCCTAGTCATCATAAGTGATCATCCTCATACCGAGGTAAGTCGAAGCAGCAATGAATGTGAGTTGAAACAAGTAACCAATTGTTTTAAATATTATCAAAACGTTTTCTAAAGCATCAAATGTTACAATTGTGTCATTTTCATTCTTTCACACCAAGATAATTCCTTACTTCACACTTCAACCGAAAAATTGCACTGATGGTGAAAATATTCTAGGAACACAGCTGGTTACTTTGATGCGCTTTGACGAGTTACGCTTGAAGAAAAATCAAGCTTTTTATTTGAAAAGGTCGTTTCTAATAATCAATACACGCATCATGCATTACAAAAACAAAGATTAGTGAGTATCCCATTTTTATTCATTTCGTTTATTTGATAGGCACAAATGCGTTAGCTTGGTGGTGCCAAATTCTGTTGTTTTTACATTTTGGATATTTTAAACTAGGAGGTTACAATGTTGAAATATTTTTTTTTATAAAAGAGGAAAATTTTACAGCTATCTTAAGACTAGAAATAAGATTCTATATACAAGAGAGGGGTGTGAGTATCCCTAATAAACATCTTATGATTCAAGAGCCTAACGACCTGTTCAGAGTATCATCCAAACAATATGTGGAATCGTAGGACGATATGGGTTAAAGTTCGTGTATAATATTTGTTTATTAGGGATGTGTTTGAAATATGTTAATCAACAGGATGCACATAAGAGCCTTATTTTTTATATTTTTCCGATGTCTAGAGGAATCCATTTGATATACTTATGCCATCATGGAATGAAAATCAGGGTAACTAATAATTAGGGTAGGGAATCATAGTTATTATATAGAAAATGGTGTTTTGGTTCCTTCCGGGATTCCAAGCAACTGTAAAAAATTGTTTCTTGAGCTCAAAGTTGCATACGATCTAATTTACCCATACTAGTTATGCCAGATTACGTGCGAATACGGTTTCCCGGCTGAGCTGACATGATTGATCAAATGGCAATAGATCGTCTGACTTGGCACATTCGCATATCAGGCAAATACAGTCCCCTTGAATCTCGTAGAGTTGCAGAACGACTCTGTTGTCTGATGTTCAATATTGCTTTGGAAATTGTGATGAAATATCGTGGTTTGGCGCATTCGATTTTCCAGAAACATGGGGCCACATAATGCAACCAAACTCAAAACGACATTTTCATACAAACTTATATACAAAAAACCTTTCATTTTGAGATGTGAAATGCCGCCCCTGTTCATCTTTTCGAATTTGCCAGCGATATTGTGGAACAACATTGTGGGACATAGGTTTGACATGTCATGCTGTGATAGGTTTGACAGCAACGAACGACTATGAACCGGTGGGGCTGGCAATGACTTCTTGATACACAAAATGACAATTTTAGTTAAGGCAGAATATTATAGCGAAAAATTACCTAAACATATTTGTGTTTAATTTTGGTTCATTTCAATTATTTATTTTATGAAATTTTTGACATATGAATATTTGACGAAAAGAGTAAAAGATGCATTTATTTTTCAAAAATTTCTTGACCAAAATGAACTATCTTTTTGCAATTCGATCGGCACAAAATCATTTGTTGTAGCACTTTGAACGCAAAAACCGATTTTCAATAAAAAAAAAACATGTTATTGCAAAATTAATAATATCTAGTGGACAACAATCCAATATGGTGGGAAGCTATAATTACAAACAAAAGTCGCTACATTGATTATTTATTATTGAAATTTAACTTGAATTTAAAAAAAAATATGTGTATAATTGATAAATCTACTAGAAACTAATGGTAACTGACGAGGGATACAAAATTATGGGTGATCCAATTATGAACCAGTCTCATCTCGGCGAATTTCATAATTCTTATCTGCATCAGAAACTGCCAAATGTTTTCATATTACCATTGTACTAGCTAGTTATTGTATTTTATTAGAAACTGCAAACTGGATATTATTATTTTCCAATGCGCAGCTAGTCTCGCGAATCGTCGTAATCTCTTTTCAAATCGATAGCTTGATATATGGTTTGACATCAGCTGAGGCGTATATCAACAGCAGAAATTGTGTCTAGCTAGCCATGAGAAATGAATTCACTCAATCTGATTCCACAGTGTCATGAACGAAACATCGTGATGGTCAAATATTTGTATCATTCTTCAGATTTATACTTTACCAATATTGACAAATTATTAATATTATCATAATTATTGTTATTTTCCTCAATATACAATTTAATTTATATGAAATGTTTCACATACCAACTTGATAATATTGTAATGGTCAACTTTTGTGAAAGTAAATATGGTAACTTGTGTGTACATAGTGCAGGAAGCAATCGCTTAACTTTGCTTTTCGTTAAAAACTTTGTGGGCGCTAATCGCTAATCGGAATATCATTCAGATAAGTATAGTGTGTAGTCATACAGACTATTAGGGCGCTTTTACGTAAACTATGCATAAAATGCATGTATTTGGTTTTCTTGGAAAAACACTATTTTTAAACTGGGATTTCAATGAAATCGATTGTTGGGTGTATTTAAATAGGATTGGTATAAAATGTTTGGCATTTTAAAGAGGAAATTGTTGAAAATAACCAATTTTCAGTTTTGACAATGTTTGCTTACATCTACCGCAAATGCAGGTATGTAACGCATAACGATGCGGAAAAAAGCACAACCCTGTTATTCAAAGGGTTGGCTATTATTGCACTTTTGACAGATAATCTGTCAAATTGTTGGCTGAAAGGTATTTGTTTTGCTCTTTCTTTCGTAAGCAAGAGTATATTTTTTACGATTTTTAAAATATTTAATATTAATGTAGAGTTCAAGTCCTGGTGGTTCCATAGATTGATTCGCGGGTGTTATTGGACGATTGCGCGCGGGTCGTTAATCTGATATGTACATAATTTTTGGTGTACAGTTCAGATACTAGAAGAAAGAGTTCTACCATTTCACTAGAGTTCCGTCATGTCGACATGGAACGTGTTATTTAGTGGATATGAGCGATATTTTTTGATTTGTCCAACTTAATGTATGGACCTAAGTTGCTAGGACGGAGGGCAAAGATGATCGCGCGTACACGAGCGTTTTTGGGTTCGCGTTTGTAACTTGGTAAGTACTAAAACGTTCAACTTATTACTGGCATATTATCAAGCTTGCGCAATCGCGGGCGCAGGTGTGCGTAGACGATCACGAAGGGCTTCAGCGTTTGTATTTCAACATGTTTGTGGCGTGTGCTAGCGTATATGTAACTTCGCGTGGAGGAATTCGATTTTATAACCGTGTGGTTATTCGCATATTCGCGTGTGTTCTTGAATGATCGCGCGGACCGTGAATCTGATGCTTAATTTCCAGTGTATGGGTTCAAAAACTAGAAGAAAGTTCCTCCATATCATTAGAGTTCCCAGTCATGTCGCTATGGAAAGTGTTGTCTAGTGGATATGAGCGACATTCCTTTATTGGTTCAACTGAAGGCATGAGTCTAGGCTACTACAACCGAGGGTAGGGACGTCCGGATGTGACCAATCCATGATCATACTCATGCCCGCGATCTCGCTAATGTGTCATTTCACGGAAAACCGTTTTCTGAAATGCATCATTTCCTAGAAAACAATTTCGCGGAATTTCCCGGAAAATAAAAAAAAACCTCGTAACTGACCGACCAAACTGTGTTCTAGGAGATTTTACCTACTTTAGAACATAAAAAGTAGTTTGAAAATATTTTTATATTGAGTTGTTACTGTGGTTATCATTGAAAATTGGCGAAAAACAAGATTGCAAAACTGTCATTTTAAATATTTAACCTATTCGATTCCGCGATAGTTCAAAAAATTAATTTAAATTGATCATTATATGAACATCTTATATTTTGGGTGATATTGGTTCCAGATTTTGCGGATTCAGACAAAATGGTATGTTTTCAATTCTTTTTCGATTTCGTCGCATGGTAAACTTCGATGAAAAGCATAATACACCACTGTAGAATTTTTAAGATTTCGAAATTTTGTTATTAAATTAAAATGATATAACAGAAAATGGAAGGCTAACAGAATACCTAATTGTTTATATATTCAATTCCTATCATTTTAGGTAAACTCCAAGCATAGTACAAAATCCAAACGCGTTTTTTTTTCAAATCCACTTAAAACCACGAGCTAGCCGGAAATGTATCTCGAATCAATCTTTTTTGATTCATCGATTTTTTCGATTTTAGTTTTTTTAATACATGATGTCTGTATCGATTTTGTTGGCTATTTTCGGCAAATTTAAGACTAAGAGAAACGAAAGCAATAAAATTGCAAGACGGATTTTATAAATCGTGGAGTGCTTTTAAATATATTTTCAGCGTTTTACGTATAATTGAAATAGTAAAAAAAAATCCTACGTAAGCCAACAATAGTAAAAAAAATCCTACGAAATCCTACGTTACAAGGAATCATAAAAAAAAACTTTGGTTTTTGGTACTGGCACATTACAGGAGATAGATTTCGGGCCCAGATTAAAAAAAACGTACTGGTGGGAAAATGCGGAACAAATTACTTGAAGTTAATATTTTAGTGCTGCATAAGTCGTATTATGAATCCCTTTTTTTAGGATCTAGATTCATCTCTTTATTACTTAAAAAAAATATCTGAAATATGCTTATGCCGTGCTCTAGAATGGCAATGTTTTCCACGCCGTTGGCAACATTTTTATAATAATCAATCCCTAGTACTCTAAAAATGCCCTGAATACGTTGATTGATTTTCGTTAAGATTAAGTAAAAGATAACGAAAAAATATTAACATTTCCTAAAATTTAGGCATAATAAAATTTCTGGAACCTTTGAAATTTTACAGATTGTGAATGCATCTGTCTGAAATGCTGCCTTCTTATAAATATGCATTCTTCTTTGTAATTATTTATAGAATGTTATTTTAATCTATAGGAAGTTTCTCTGAAAGTACTCTTCGACTCTTATTGATTTTTATTCTCACTAATATTTTTCTACAGTACCAATGCATTGAAAATGCCTTCAGTTATTGTATACACTGGATTCTGTTTTTACACGCACTTTTTTGCAAAATAACGCGATTTTTATGTATAAAATACCTATTTCGATATACCAGTCTAATGATTTGATTTGATGAAAAAAAAACCGTGCAAAAAAATCCGTGCTATTTCGAGAAACCGTGCAAAAAATCCGTGTTATTTTGAGAAACCGTGCAAAAAAAATCCATGTTATTTTGAGAAACCGTGCAAAAAAAAAATCCGTGCTATTTCGAGAAACCTTGCAAAAAAAATCCGTGTTATTTCGAGAAACCGTGCAAAAAAAATATTTTTAATAGGCATTTATTAACGGCAGCAGAAAATAAATGGCATTGGATATTTGCAATGCAAATGGGGATGATCTGCCAATGTGTAAAAATCGCGTATTGTTCAATTTTAGGAAATGAGTTGTTATTCAAAATTCAAGTTATGGTAGTTGAAAATCAATAATGTTGGGCAATGGTTTATATAGGTTTTTATGCTTTTTAGATATCATCAAATAATATTCCGGTTCATATATCACATCGCATTGGCAATGGAGCAATTGGTATATGGCCAAGTTCAACCGGGTAGTGCCACTACACCAAGTACTTCCTTGTTCAGTTTGATAAGCTAGAAACTGATAGCGGAGATTTTAATATGCAGGGATACGCAATACGTATTGTTTGGTCTGAGTAGATAACGACTGATGTTTCTTTTTATCAACCAATAAGTGATCTCTGATTAAATGGAGCTTTCAAAGAGTTAGGGACAGGCACAGGTCTATTTTTTACTGAGATGGGACAAGTTGGTGCTGGATCTGCGGCCTTCGTCTGGCATGATCCAGTCTTGTTGGTACGGATGTGTTCATGACTGGTTTGTGGATGAGTGGTCCTACTTACAAGTGAATTGATCACTTCGCTTGGGTGGAGATATATGTGACTTCTGCTAGCTGTCGAGCTTGGATATGTTAGCTGGTTCCAAGAAGATGTGCAGGACTGGCACCTACGAGAATATTGATTGTTTCACTCGAGCTTTGGTTCTTGGAAAAAACAAATCGCTTCCTCGGTATGATATGTTCGAGTTGAATGCTCAGTGGTTGAAATGTGCATTCGATTCGAGCAGATTGAGTCGTTTGGAGGATTGGTGGTCTCCGAGAGCAGATGCGAATAACTCTGAAGTATCCAATAAAGGGAGATTGTATCTATGGAACTTAAAAATATTGTCACTACTCTAGCTTATTGGTACATCATAACAACTACCAATATCGTCTATTTAGAACAGCGATTTTCAAATTCTGTTATAAGATCGAGAAGAAATATAGCACAGTTGTAGTGAATAAAGTATTTGCGAATAAGGGCCAATACTGCTGGCATCTTTTATCATATTTATTAATAGTCGATTGATCCGCTTCAGACTTAGGAGACGAAAGAAAAGAATAGGAACAAGACAAAAGGCGGCTCTAATTCTAAATTGGTTTAGTATAGATATAGATGACTCAAACGCACTGACAGAAAATTTTTCAGAATTATACAAATTATAGGACATCACACTTTTTGAGACACACATGCACAAAACTTTATCGTCCTCCTAAAAATCGGTGTTTAATTGGCAGATAGTCGCCATTTCGTACGATTTTGCAAAGTTTGCCTCGCGGGACGGACCGATATCCACCCAGGCACAGGTTGCAGTCCTTTAAAAAGCTAGATTCGCTAAGTGTAAAATAGCGAATTTTTCAGCTTTTCAGGAAAGAATTTTTAATCAAAGTGCAGTTTTGGAAATTTTAAATGCAAAGAAGGGGTCTGTCAACATTGCAAAATGGCAAATGCTGCCTCTTTTCAGGATAGAGTATTTAATTAAGTAAAAGCCAATCAATAGTCCGTTGAAAATTGACAATTTCTGACATTTCCATGGCGCAAGAGAGTTTTTGTATCAAAATGGTTTTTTTTACTTTTCATGAAATTTACATGAAAAAATCGCAAAAAATGACAATTTTGATATTGTTGTCCCAGAATCGAACAATGTTTCTTACCAAACTGTATATGACCGCATACTGTTCGAAAGGTCTAGTTTTCTTCGTTCGAAAAATGTTACAAAACCGAAAATCGGCTGAAAATGACAACGTAGCTAATTTTGTTGTGGCAAAGGTCCCAAAAAATGTTTTTTGCTTCAAAATTTCGTGTGTACATTACTTTGTATCGCATTTGCTATACTAGTTCATTTAAAAAAGTTAAAATCGCTATAGCACAGTGTAATCTACAAAAAGTTAACAAACTCTAAATAGTTGAAACATTTTACCATTTTAACTATTGCTTTTCAACGGACAATAACTTCTTTTAACGAATAAAAAAACTTACATTTTTCTAAAAAAAACCTCCTCGAAAAATTAAAAAACTTCTACTGGGCACATTGACAGCCCCCTTGTGCATTTAAAATGTCCAACAGTATTCATTGTTAAATACCATAACCAAATACCTAGCTGCTAATAAAAAAAACCTGTTTTAATCCACCTAGAGGTGCAATTGTGCCTTTCTCATTTCTCCAAACTATGATTTAATAGCTGGTTCGTACAATATAACTTTATGGAAATGTCTTTCATTCTTATTACACTTGGTAAGTATATATAAGAGCACCTTTTTGCATTCATCGCGGTATCGGTTTGAATCGGAGTTTTCTATGTGATCGACCTCCACAACCCGTAACTCCGGTGCTGGAAGTCGGATGGAGATGGAATTTAATATCAGTTTCTGGGGACGCAACACCTTTCATTTGAGACTAAGTTGAGCAAATCTAGCCATTTTCGAGAAACCAATATAACCGTTATTCTGACTTTGGATGCTTCCGGATCCGTCGATGGTGGCCAGTGTGGCCAAAGAGACTTTGAATGACTGTTGGGGACCTAGATCTACAAATTCAACAGTTGTGTTTACATTTTGGAAAAAAATCACCTTTTTACATTCATCGCAGAATTCGTTAGAATCGGGATTTGCTGCGTGATCGTACGTATCACCCTGTAATTCAGGAACCAGAACTCGGA
This sequence comes from Topomyia yanbarensis, assembly GCF_030247195.1. Taxonomy (NCBI): domain Eukaryota; kingdom Metazoa; phylum Arthropoda; class Insecta; order Diptera; family Culicidae; genus Topomyia; species Topomyia yanbarensis. The sequence goes on along the minus strand of NC_080671.1, from coordinate 237,498,831 downwards.
TCCACACAAAATTCAACAGCAGCTGATGGACCTTTCATTTAAAATTAAGTTTGTCAAAATCGGTTCAGAAAATTCCGAGAAACCGATTTGGAAAAATCAACAAATTTTGTTTTGTAACCATACTCTTCAACTCGTAATTCGGAACAAGATGTCGGTTGAAAATGAAATTCAATAGCAACCCATGGGAATATTATACCTTTCATTTGAATCTTAGTTTGTAAAAATCGGTTCAGCCATCTCCGAGTAACCGATGTGGACATTTTGTTAACAAATCCGCACATACACACACATACATACACACATACACATACACACATACACATACACACATACATACATACATACACACATACATACACACAGATATTTTGCGATCTCGGCGAACTGAGTCGAATGTTATATGAGACTCGGCCCTCCGGGCCTCGGTTAGAAAGTCGGTTTTTGGAGCAATTGCATAACCTTTCTATATAAGAATAATATTTAATTAGCTTAATAAGCATGAGTTCAATGTTATCTTCATGTGATTATAATTTGCAAAGGTTGGTGGAATGCGTTTGAACGTGTAGGGAATGGGGGTTTAGTAGAGTGCGTGTGGAGGATGCGTCAGAAATCCTTCATCTTATTTCGGTATACGGAGTGGATGAAGGAAATCTGGGCGTGAGGGTGATCCAAGAAGAGGGGAGTGATGAAGGAGGGAGGTGTAAGGGCAAGGTGGGGAGGGGGGGGGGGAAGGGGCGGCTACGCAATACTCAACTGCATATTTTGCCTTCCATTTGAGACTTGGTTTGAGAAAATCGGTTCAGTCATCACCGATGAACCGATGTGACTTTAATTGTGGAATATGCCCGGAATTCCGGAATCGTCGATAGTGGACAATATATTCAAAGAATGCTTGATTGGCAATCAGTGATCTAGATCTACGATTAAAAGTAATTTGGTGACCATTTCAATAGTTTTTAGCCTCTGAGGTATTACGATTGTACCGATTTATATGGGAAATTCCAGTGTATCCTTACTAACACCCCTGTAACTCCGGAAGCAAGAGTCAGAACCGAATGAAATTCAGCAGCAGTCAATGGCATTACTGTATCTTTCATTTGAAATTAAGTTCGTAAAAATCGGTAGAGAATTCGTTGTGGAATGGGTGTGATATTAGCTTAGGAACTTGGCGGGTTCCCCGAGGGCGTCATGAACCGTCATAGGTGGCCAATGTGGTGAAAGCTGCTTTGATTGATCATTAGTGATCCAGACCCGCAAACTAGAGTAATGTTACATCAATTTTAATATGTTTTACATCATTTGAACATCATGGTGGTACCAGTTTATATGGGAATTTGCTGTGTGACCGCACTCTTCAACCCGTAACTCCGGAACCGAAAGTCGGATCAACTAAAAATTCAATA